>NC_056745.1:305506641-305596641 GCF_019279795.1 Protopterus annectens | reverse complement strand
TGAAACATCCCTTCAATCAGACACTGTTGTAACAGTCCTAGGTACTCTTGTTGATAATTCCTTTATCTTTTGACCTTCAGTTCTCTGCAGTATTTAGGAAAGCATTTCATCTGGCTTATTTAATTTCCAAAGACATCTCCTCTAGTTCCAAATAAGTCTTAGTTTCCCTTTATTCATATTTCATCAGACCTATTGCTGAGTATAGTGCATCTATTGGCATGTGTTTGTTTAAATGCACCCATTTTGAGAGACCTCGGAGATCCAAGAAAAAGAACAGTGACCTCAAAAATCTTAACAATCAGGACAGATTGACAGCCATCTCTCTATAATCAGTTGTTTATAGAGTACTCCATGGGGATCTGTATCTAGCTTTTCATGCCAGAAAAGGTCCATCCTTCTTTAACAGTATAGCCTTTTATACATCAAATAGTTCTGCAAATGCGAGTATAAAGGAAGTAAACCTTTTTTAACAGATAAATAAGACACGTTGGCATGATAGAGTCATATCTTACGGTACTCCCCACCTCAGGAACAAACCTCCTCTACAAGTCAAGTAGGGTAGCATCCTTGCCACCTTCAAGGTAAACCTAAGCAATAGGATGGGCAGCTGCAAACTCACCCCACTCTATATTGCGCTACCCTTCATGAGGCTGGAAGAGAACTTCTGAACATAGGTCCCCTTAGCTAAACTTGTAATGGTCTGCAGACTGATTGCCCAGTATTTACATGTGAACCTATGAACTTTATGCTCTTCTTACAGAAAATACTTTGCAAATATGAGATATTCTAACTATGTTCATGAGGGCATCACAAATACACTTCTGTTTCATTCTTAAGCATGGCTACACGTATATATTCATAATTACCTTTCTGTCTTGAATTTTGAATATTTGAATGAAATTTGAACATTTGAATATTATTATATGTCTGCTAAACTAAATACAGCCCCACAATTGTCATATTTTAAGATGTTTTACTTACAATTGTAGAGCATAACGATTTTTATAGAACATTAATGCTAAAATTAAATACAAAAGTTAAAAAGTCAAAGTCCATAGATGGTAGAAAATAAAACAATATTTATTTAAATATAAAATAAACAAAAACACTTCTGCTCATGCACCATTTACCATTTATTGAAAAAGAAAACAATTATCATATAATGAGTTAGCATTTTCATCCTTCCTTTGGACTTCATCAGCCAGTTCAAAGGAAGGATGAAAGCATTAAATCTTTATAGTTTTTTTTTTTTGTTTTGTTTTCCATAAAACTAAATGGTGAAGGACACATGAGCAGAAGTTCTCAGTTTATTTTATATGTTATATATGAGCTGCAAGGTTTTGTGTTGGAGTTTATTTAAATGTGACAAGCTTTCAGATTATTCTTTGTCTTTATCAACTCAGTTCTTCACTAATAGCAAATTTTAAATATATATCATTAACTAATGTACCAATCTGCTCAGCAAATCAGTTTCAGAAACTTAAAGCATCTTCCAGCTGGATATAAAATTAAAAGAATTTTGTTAGGAATTATACTAGTTAAGTGTGACCATTTTGCCCACATAGATTTTTTTCCAGTGACTGTGAAATATACTTCAGTCAAAAGTAGAGAGTGTTTGCTGCAAATTTATAGCAGTTACATCATATAGATGGGATATTATTGAAATTCCATAGACTGTACATGTGGTGTTTGGAATAGTAAGGGTGACAGTGAATTATGGGGGATATATATATATATATATATATATATATATATATATATATATATATATATATATATATACTGTGAGGTCATGATACCTCAAAATATCCCCGCTCTCCACTGAATAGCAGTCTTAGAGTTAGTGTATATACATAACAAGAGTACAAAAGGCACCTCTTGGGGCGCGGGGAAGGGGAGCAATGCCCACCCTGGAAAAAATGCTTTAATGACATTACAGTGGGTTTTGAGATTCATTGATTTTTATACAGTAGTCCTGGTTTATTTTTCAGAGTAGCAGATCTCACATTTATCATTCACATGTTTTATACTGAGCTACACAGAGTGCAAGTTAAAAACATGATGACAAAATCTTGAAAAGTGACAGTGTTACAGGTGCTTGTTGAAATGCCAATAGACCTAATGTTCTAGCTATACCACAATGTGCTAAAATTGTTTTAAATTATTACATTGGCAGATTGAGTGTCTGCAATTGTCATGAATAGATAAAAATAGACTTCAGAGGACTCGCCATACATAACATCAAAATAAAATAAACTGTGACATGATAAGAAAAAGCAAATGTCCACAAGAATTAAAGACTGATGGCCAGTTTAATACATCCTGGTTGACACAGCCCATAGGCTGCATGTGGTTTAGTATTCTTTTTGTTGTAAGAGTATTGTGGACATAATTGTATTATGTTTGGCGGCTTTCATGAAGAAGGTCATGGATAACTGTTATTGGTTACATCGACTACAATCAAGTATGTTGCCAGTATCACTTAGCCTTTCTAATCTACATTAATGAGGGAGATAACATTGGGACCAGTCTGAATTTCAAATTTACCCTGACACAGTGATTTTTCTCTATCAGATTAGGTTCTTGTGGCTGGACTAGTTATTGGCGTGAGATAATGGCTTGTCTACTTAGTGCTATGGCCTGTTAGACTGTAATATGGGTCTCCTTCATTCTGCAAGTTAGTTATAAGGCATAGCAGTGAATGTATTAGAGTTCTAAGAAACAGAGTAGTGGTGAGCATGGAGCAAAAAGCTTAATAGATCCATCCCATGCAACTATGCATTAGAACAATGTAATGTCTCCTACTAGACAATTTATTGCATTTATGAAAAGGTCAAAGGTGGCTTCAGATAAATGCATTTCTACCTCTGTCTTAGACAGCAATAATGCTTTAAAAAGGCATACGAGAGAACAGGATACAATCTGAAGATATATGTTGAAAGGTTCAAGGAAAGGTGAGGAATTATTATTTCTCAGAAGAAGTGGTAGAAGAAACAAACAGCATAGCTAGATAAGCGATACAGCTAAATGACTACTATAATTCAATAATGTATGGCACAAACACATGCTAGGTTTTGAAAGGGATAGAGTGAGGGAAAGAAAAAAAAAGATACTGGTTATGTCAGTTCCCCAGCCTATCCAACAGGAAGTAAAATGTGCAGGCAAAATAATTCAAATGGTTATCTAGCATTAGAATCTATGCTTGTGTAAGCTGGTGATAGCAAGATGGTATAATGGTCAGTGTTTCCCAGTTGTGGAAGTTGCACTGCCTTATAAGCTTTCTTTAAGTTTATGTACACCTTGTCCAGGATATTATCACCCCTTGTAGGAATGTCCACATACTGATGGTAGTGTGGGAGCACTTTTTTCAGATCTGTGTTATTAAAGTCACCAGCTGCCACTTGTACAAAGTCAGGATATTTGCTCTGCAGCTCATCCATGTGATTGCATAGTTTATTTATAGCCTCAGTGGTATTACCACTAGGTGGGATATACACCACTGTTACACTGACCCCATTCAGTTTCCTGGGCAAGTAAAATGGTGTGCATTTAATGGACAGGAACTCTAAATTCTCACAGCAGTGTGAGTATGATTTCAGTTGCTGCACCATCTTTTGTTTTGCTGCACCATGTTTGGTTTATATAGATGCAGACTCCAACTCCTCCAGCCTTTCCACACAGTATATGTTTTCTGTCTGCATGAAGCAGCGTAAAATTCTCTAAGATTACTGTACTATCATTTATCTTGTGAAGCAGCCACATTTTAGAAATCAAAAAATAAACAAGTATTTCACACCTTGTTCTTGTCTGAGAGTTCCAGTCTCAATTAGTCCCTCTTGCTATCCAGTGACCTCACATTAGCTAGCAGTATAGTTGGTAGTACAGGCCTGTAGGGGTTTGCTTTTAACGTTACATCAATACCTACTCAGCAACCTCTTTTCCTTGTTCTCTGACATCTCTTTTATTTTTCCTTGTCTAGCATATTCCAGAAACCTGTTCTACCAGTTTCAGGTACTTTAGAGTGTGAAGAGTTAAAATACACAGTTGTTGTAGCTCCGTGCAAGTAGTAGGCCCCAGATACTCCACAGACTTCAAGGCATCCAACCAGCAACATGTAGCTGTCGACTGTTTAATTTCTAGTAACTTGTCTCTACTGTAAGTTATTGTACCTTCAACTGGAAGTGTAGAAACTAATTCTTTTGAGATTTTCCTGTGCAAAAGAAGACAAAATATGCATATCTCTAGAATGATCTGACACAGTCGCAGCCACACAGGGAGCCGCCATATATTTTTTTTAATCTGAGGAGGGGTATAAAGGAGGCTAAGAGGTAGTATGGCAGAAAGGTACAGAGCCACTTTGAAGGCATGAAGGATGCAAGGAGACTATGGCAAGGCATACAGGAGATGACTGAACAGTTTGAATATCTTCTTTGGCAGATCTGAGGAAAGAAACAACTGGTTGGCATTAAAACTACCCACTAATGAGAAGGATGAAGTACACAGCCTCAGCACAGAGGAGTAAGAAAACAGCTAAGTAGAGTGAACCCCAGGAAGGCTGCTGGCCCAGACAACATACCGGGCAAGGTGTTAAAAGGTATGCTGATCAAATATGCAAAGTGTTCAAGGAGATATTTAACACCTCTCTTGCTATGGTGAAAGTACCCTCATGCTACAAGGAAAGTAACATCATCTAACTACCTAAGAAAACCACTCCCTCCAGCCCTAATGACTACAGACCATTTGCTCTGACATCCAATGTTATGAAATGTTTTGAGTGGCTGATCAAAAAGCATCTTTCATCATGCCTACCTCCTGATTTTGACCCTCTGTAATTTGCGTACAGAGCTAACTGATCCACAGCTGATGCCATATCAGTAGCACTGCCAATCTCCCTTGAGCATTTAGAGGGCAAAGACAACTATGTAAGGATGCTGTTCACAGACTTCAGCTCTTCATTTAATATGGTGGTACCAATGCAGCTGATAGAAAAACTAGCACATTTAGGAATCGGTAAACATCCCTGCAACTGGATCCTGGACTTCCTGACTGAGAGACCACAGAGGGTGTGTTCAGGTAAGGACACATCAAAGTGCATCACAATTAACACCGGGGTTCCACAAGGATATGTTCTCAGCCCACTGTTATTTACCATCCTGACTCATGACTGCTCTGCTAAGCACAAGTCCAACCATATCTTCAAGTTTGCTGATGACTACAATCGTGGAGCTCATCACAAAGGAAGATGAAAGCGCATACAGTGAGGAGGTGGCATCTCTGATCAGTTGGTGTGAGGGGAACTACCTTGACCTGAATGTAAGCAAGACCAGAGAGAGTATCATTGACTTCAGAAAAAGGAGAACAAACCACCCAGCACTCAGGATCAATGGTGAGAGTATGGAGAGGGTTAAGAGTATGAAATTTCTGAGTGTACACATATCAGAGGATCTCCCATGGTCAGGAAAGACCAGCTAACTGGTCAAGAAAGTGCACCAATGCCTCCACATTTTAAGAAGGCTGAAAAAAAAGCTAAGCTTCCTGCTCATATTCTCTCTACCTTCTATAGAGGTGCAGTAGACAGCACCCTCACCTGCAACTTCACAGTGTGGTTTGGAAGCTGCACAGTTACAGAAAGGAAGTCACTATCAAGAGTAGTGAGGGTTGCAGAAAAGGTAACAGGTTCCAGTCTTCCATCAATACAGCAACTTTATTCTGCAAGAAGCATCCAAAAGACCACCAAAATAATACAGGACACTGTGCATCCTGTGCATGGACTGTTAAGCATCTGGCATCAGCAGGAGATATCGCAGCATCTGCTGCAGGATTACAAGATTCAATAACAGCTTCTATCCTACACTAATTAGACTTCTAAACTCGGGCACTAGTCCCAGGGGTCTGGACACATAATAAGTCAAATTTTATTTATTTGTGGAATATATATTTACATATATGCCAAGTAAGTACAATATTTACTTATTATATCCATAGTCAGTATTATTTAACCCACTCAAGTGCAATATTAGACTAATAACTTAGGCATTGTTCAATTTATAGTGTGTTTTGTATACTTTAAATAGGGTAGTTAATTTAACTCAGGGGAGGGTATTCTTTCATATATGAGTGTTGGTAAATGTCTCTGCTCTTTCTTGCATGTATTGGGAGTAGTACTGTATTTGTTAGCTATGTTTATTCCTTTACTTGTATGTGTTGTTTCACTTTCCTTTCTAATCTCAAGAATTGACCTGATGCGCAACATTTTATTTAGGTTATACGTGTGTAGTTCTAAATGACAATAAAGTTTACCTTGACTTTGACTTTGTGTAATGTGTCATCTGCTACAAATATTGGATTTATGTCAGGTTTTGAGAACTATGTCCAGCAAGTAACTAGAGCAATAACCAAAACTATGAATGTTACAGCAAACATTGTTATGTAATGCGGAGTTAAAACTATATTATAAAATTCATTGTTTGTTATTATTGTCTAAGTAAAGTAGGAGTTTCTAGTGCATATGAATGATTAAATTAAAAAGTACATGATTCAACTAATATTACTTCATGATATGTTTTCTAGAAGCAAATCAGCTAGCGCATTCAGAAGAGCAGTATTTCAGATGTTTAATGTGCTTATTATATGCTACTATAAAAGAAAATAGAGTATGGCTTATTGGCACTCTGTACCATGTGGATCTCGATTGTACAAGAAAAAACTTTTGCAGAAAAAAGTCTGAATGAGAAAATATAAAAGGTAAGATAGTAGATCAGAAATAAGTGTTGGGCAAATGTTGACGTGCAGAGCTATTAAAAGGAGCTTTTTATTTTGATGAAAAATAAATGCAGTTCTTTATCACAGTTCCAGAATGGGCGCAAGAATGTAACTACACTTGAACATAACTGGATACATAGGCTAAAAGGTTTGTACATTACGTGAGGTATTTTATAACATTAATATTCTTTGTAGCTGTATTTATAGGTATTTTATTATAAACCTGACAAGACTAATGGTGAAAAGGGGCACTCTGTACAATGAGAGCACCAAATATTTATAAATGAAATAGTTTAAAAATTAAATATAAACTGAAATAAATTACATTGTGCATGAAATGCATGTTTTACCTAATCTACTTGTACATAACAAGTGGAGTGCCTCTGGCCCAGGTTATGGCTGAACAAGCCTTTCCATTTAGGTAACAAATAAACAAATTCTCTCTCTCTTGTCTCTCTCTCTTTATATATATATATATATATATATATATATATATATATGTATATATATATACTCAAAAGCTAGGCAGTATTCCAATAGAGGCTGTCCGTTGTACAAACCAGAAATAATTTCAATTCAAGCCGCCAGCAATTCGCTTCGTAGACTTTTATTAACACATAAAGCGTTTTTCTTATTGAGATCCCTTATATGTTCATATATACATTGCGTAAGGCACCATTCTGTCTTACTAAATGAGAGTGGAGGTGATTGGGAAACAAAACTAGAATTTCGTGAGTTGATTTGGCAACTTAGGCTGGATGCCGTTAACTATCCTGGTCTCAATGACCATTTATCCATTAACTGCTTATCCGATGAGCTATGTTTTTAGATGGTGATGAATATTTAAATGGGTTTTAACCTTTCATTCATTGATTCTGATGAAGTCTCTGGTTTATGAGATGAAAGCGCTTAATCATTTAGTTTACTGAGCTTTATGTGTTAATAAAAGTCTACGAAGCAAATTACTGGTGGCTTGAACTGAAATTATTTTTGGTTTATACAACAGAATACTGCCTAGCTTTTGAGTGTGTTTGGTGAACTGTTTCTTATATATATATATATATATATATATATATGTATACAAATACAGGTATGCATATATGCACACACAACACAGACACGCACGTGTGCGCGCACATACACACACACACACACACACACACACACACACACACACACACACACACACTGGTATCAGATATTGTCTAATAATCTATTCATTATACAGACTAATGAGGCTCACCATGGACTAGGAGCAAAATCATGACACGAGTGATGCAAAGTCATACAGACAATGCAAAATAAATGGTTAATCAGTAACATTGGAAACAAGCAAACATATGGTTGGCAAGGTTATAGGTCCACTGATAAAGACACTTTCTACCTACGTAGTCTTGCTTGCTACCAGGCATATAATTCATGTTTCCAGCACTATTGACTTGAACTCATGGGGCATTTGAAAACAAATATTTCTTCGAACTGAGAGGAAATCTAAGTGATGAATGTAAGTTCATCTTATTCCAAATTAATTTATTTTCCAGATATATACTGGGCAATCTAATTGCCCATCAAAAGTATCTGTTTTATGAGGAAACTTGAGGTATAGGGAATGGATGTTTGCACTGTTTTATGCCTTAACCATTACTCTGCATAACAGCCTATATTATATTGCTTAGCATATTTCCCCCAGAATATAATACACTTCCAGGATTTAGGTTTGAGGACAGAACTGATAAACTTTCACCAAGTTTGCAGCCACCATAGAACTCCTGGAAAGCTGAAAATGATAACATTCCTTGCTTTCTTTGTATATGGAGTATCAATACATGGATGACTCTGAATTTATTAATTGTGTTTTATTCATTAGCAATGGAACCACATTAGGTTCAGTGCTTATTTTCAGCAATAACTCAGGAGCACTTCCTCAGAAACTTCATCAGTGTAACACAGTCTAAATGCCAGACTGAAACCAAAGACTATACTACAATGTTTATTAGCAGCAATTTAACTTTCCTGAAAATTAAAACTTTTCTGAAAACAGGGAGTACGAAGACTGCAATCACGAAAGTATTCCCATCCATTCCCATTTACTGTAATCAAGCTGTAGAAGCATGTGTGCATACGTGTGTGTGTTTATATGTGTGAGAGCAAGTGTGTGTGTGTGTGTGTGTGTGTGTGTGTGTGTGTGTGTGTGTGTGTGTGTGTGTGTGTGTGTCTCTACGTGTGTATATGTATGTGTGTGTGTGTGTGTCTGTCTGTCTGTCTGTCTGTGCGCATGCATGCATGCATGTGTATATCTATTTAGGGTGTAATGAAGTTACAGTTATGGTTTAAGGTATGATCACTGACCATTACAGTGAAACCTGACTCACAGTGCCAAGTCCAGTAAATGGATTGAAAGCAGCAATTGGGGGGTACTGAGAGGAAAGCTCCCAGACTCAATAAGGAGGAAAGTAGGTAAGTAGTAGCAGTGGTGGTGAGAGAGGTGGGGTGAGATGTGATCTTGCTCTGTATAGTTTGGTGAGATGTGGTCTTGCTCTGTATAGTTTGGTGAGATGTTGTCTTGCTCTGCATAGTTTGGTGAGATGTGGTCTTGCTCTGTATAGTTTGGTGAGATGTGGTCTTGCTCTGTATAGTTTGGTGAGGTGTGGTCTTGCTCTGCATAGTTTGGTGAGATGTGGTCTTGCTCTGTATAGTTTGGTGAGATGTGATCTTGCTCTGTATAGTTTGGTGAGATGTGGTCTTGCTCTGTATAGTTTGGTGAGATGTTGTCTTGCTCTGTATAGTTTGTTGAGATGTGGTCTTGCTCTGTATAGTTTGGTGAGATGTGGTCTTGCTCTGTATAGTTTGGTGAGATGTGGTCTTGCTCTGTATAGTTTGTTGAGATGTGGCCTTGTTCTGTATAGTTTGGTGAGATGTGGTCTTGCTCTGTATAGTTTGGTGAGATGTGGTCTTGCTCTGTATAGTTTGGTGAGATGTGATCTTGCTCTGTATAGTTTGGTGAGATGTGGTCTTGCTCTGTATAGTTTGGTGAGATGTTGTCTTGCTCTGTATAGTTTGTTGAGATGTGGTCTTGCTCTGTATAGTTTGGTGAGATGTGGTCTTGCTCTGTATAGTTTGGTGAGATGTGGTCTTGCTCTGTATAGTTTGTTGAGATGTGGTCTTGTTCTGTATAGTTTGGTGAGATGTGGTCTTGCTCTGTATAGTTTGGTGAGATGTGGTCTTGTTCTGTATAGTTTGGTGAGATGTGGTCTTGCTCTGTATAGTTTGGTGAGATGTGATCTTGCTCTGTATAGTTTGGTGAGATGTTGTCTTGCTCTGTATAGTTTGGTGAGATGTGGTCTTGCTCTGTATAGTTTGGTGAGATGTGGTCTTGCTCTGTATAGTTTGGTGAGATGTGGTCTTGCTCTGTATAGTTTGTTGAGATGTGGTCTTGTTCTGTATAGTTTGGTGAGATGTGGTCTTGCTCTGTATAGTTTGGTGAGATGTGGTCTTGTTCTGTATAGTTTGGTGAGATGTGGTCTTGCTCTGTATAGTTTGGTGAGATGTGGTCTTGCTCTGTATAGTTTGGTGAGATGTGGTCTTCCTCTGTATAGTTTGCCTAGCTTTTGCTATGTCTGACAGATAATATAAGCACTATGTTTATCAGTTTTCAACTGATTGACCATTAGGCAGCCAAAAGGAACAGCATGCATTATTTCTTCATTTAGTGAGTTGTCAAGTAAGTTCATCGTGAGAGAAGACACAGAATAGTTTTGAAAAGGGTTAGAGCAATATCTGACAATATATAAAATTGTTTTCTGAATGAGTGCTTAGTACAGAACAATTTAGCTTTTGATTTTTTTTTCAACAGTGAAGAGAAGGCACACAGAAGAAAGCCAGAATTATAGGAATGGGAAACAGTTATATAGTTTAGAAATGCCACCAATGAGGACACTTTCAGCATAGTAGAATGGTGAAGTCATCTGCCTATTGTGTAAGAAATGATTTACCATACTGGCTAGTCATATATTTGACAGAGATCATAAACAACAATTGACCCAGGACTGAACCTTGTGGTACATCAAGGTCTGCTGTGAGAGGCCACGAGATTATGTGGTCCCATCTAATAGATAGTTGTCTATCAACTAGGTAGTTGGTAAACCATTTAGTTGGAATAGATGTGAACCATAATTACAGAGAAAAATTGAGAAACTTTGTGTGGCTCACATTGTCAAAAGCTTTTCACAGATCAGTCTAGAGTGTTCTAACATAGAAACTTTTCTTGAATTAATTACAGATATACTGTATCCCACATAAGAAGACAGTATCAGTGTCCTGTTTTGATCTAAAATCATGTTGAGCAGCACCAAGGGAGCTGGTGTTGAAAGATGGAGAAGTTGATAATGTGCACATTTCTCGAAAATTTCATAGTTGGGATAGTACTTCAACATTAGCGCACATTAAACAGTTCTGAATAAGCCATGTAAATAGTGCTGTATAGAACAATTCAATCTGCTTATTAAATATGGAAATCCAGAGTGGGCTGGGTGCTATAGAAGCTAACAAGGGAGGGTTGGAGTGAGTGAACAAAACTGCTTGCCCATCCCGCACAGATGGAGATAGGTATTCTGATCACTGTATTCCCTGTATCTATCGTGAGCAAGTTCATAGGTTCATAGGTTCATAGGTAGGTATTAGGCTATCGGCCCTACAGCCTGTATAAGCCTATCAATAAAGATTCCCTGGCTTTCACCACCCAAAAATTATTTTCATGTGCCCCTGTCAAGCAGAGCCACAGAAGTGATCTACAGGGTGAATTTCCTATTTCTCATCCAATCATCAAGATTTCTCTTAAAGAGGGCTAATGAGGTGTTCTAATTGACATGAATGGGCAGTCTGTTCCAGAGTATGGGTAGTCTCTGGGACAGGAACCTATCCCGCCAGCATATTTTGTTTATTGTGGTGGCAAGGTTTAGGTCCCTGGAGCGTGTGACTCAGAGGGATTGGAATTTCTTTAAGTGCAGCATGTTCAACAGCTCTGGGTTTGACATGGCTTTATATGTTAAGTAAGTGTCAATTATGCAGCACTGTGATTGGGGGGGTGGGGGGTTGCTTGGTTTGCAAGGTGTTGATGATAGCCTCTGCTCTACTTGACTAGAAGAATACCTGTGCAGGGGAAGTATTGCAAGAACCTGCAGTAATGTGAGTGCACATGTCAACTACCGGGGAGGGGATATGCACCTGCAAAACTAATAGCCCTTAGCTCTGCAGCACTAATGATGCAGCCTTGTACTCTAGGGTGATAATACAGTTCTGCAGCCTTGTGTCCAGTTAGGGTATTAAAGGATTCTGATAGAGTTGTTGTGGGGGCTTAAGCTAGACCCTCAGATCACATTCTGAGGATGCCCTCTGCCCTCTAGGTAGAGCATATATTAAATACAAAACAGGGCACAAACTACTTTCCTTCCTGTGATAGCTCCTTCTGGTTGGTTCATCAGAAAGCCTTTGGACAAGGAACAACTAGGCTCATTTAAGACAGGAGGAGGTGATTGATAGGCAGGGAAGAATAAAGCACCTAAAAGAGAAGGAAAGTTCCTGGACAAGGGAAACTGATTCCAGTTGTGAACTGTGCAAGTCTCAAACCTGCCATGCACATTTCAGCCCAGTATTTGGACGGGGTCAAGTACCAGACACTGGAATGAAAAAGCAGACTTAAAAACTAACTTTCACTATTTAGATTTCTGTTTAATTACTGATCTGCTAACTGGAAGAAATGAGTTTTAGTGGATCAGTCAATCATTCAGTCCATAATCAGTCTATATTTACATAACTGCTTAAGTCGAAGCACTGTAGTTGCACATTACAAGAAAATAGAGAAATTAACAAATTAGTAACTCTACTTGTTTAAATTAGAAGTCAGAGTAAATTGTAAAACTAAAATAGCATTAAATATTACATACTGTCAATATATATGTGTGTGTGTGTGTGTGTGTGTGTGTGTGTGTGTGTGTGTGTGTGTGTGTGTGTGTGTAATTGCAAGTGCATCACAAAAACACAATGTGAAGTCAACATTCAAAGACTAGAAGTCAGTTGCTAAAACTAACTAAAATAGAGCTAAGAGCATGCATTAATATAGTGCGGTGTTTAGTTAAAGTGATTACTGCACAGATGAGTGATCATGTACCCACTCTGTTACAACATATCTGTAATAAATAATGCATGTTCCTTTAAGAGCCAGGCATTTTATGCAAGCTGTGCTGGTATAAAGGCATCTTATATAGTACAGTCAGTGTATGTGTGAAATGGCAACAATGCTAATGCAGACGTGGAAACTAGCAGCCTAATACACCCTTGTTGTTAATGAGTATCCTGTCAATACCCTAAAATGTAACAAATGAAGACAATGAAACAGTAGTACTTCATGCAGAATATGAAATTAAAAGGTTAAATGTTAGCATGCATATTTAAATAAGAGAACAATTACAAATAAAATATGTAAAATGAAATTACTTAAAATATGTAAAGAGTCTGGACAAAATAGCAATATAAGTTATAAAAAATTGTAGTTGATATTAAAACATTTTCATATAGTCACATGTTGTACCGTTTTAAGTCTTACTGTCAGATGAAAAACAAAGAAGAAGTATGCCTTCTAGGAACAAAGCAGGCCCCAGTAAATTCCCACAATAGCAGCATGCATGCTTCACTTTCATCTCTTGTACTGAATGCCAGTCAATAAATGAACCAAAGGATGGAGTGGATTAGAAAAGCATGCTGTAGGGTCAGATGATAACATTTCCTTAGCAAAAGTAAAAGTTGGTATAAACAGTGCATTTTTTTTTTCCAAACTTTGACCAGAATTACATATATTGGTACAAAATACAGGCAGGGAATTAATTCAACAATGAAAAGCCTATGTTGCCTGTCATCAAAGTTCTTTTTCAGATTAGTCTTAAAATTCTCCACATTATTTAGCTTCTTTAAATATGTTGGCAGTCCATAATTCCAGATCAAAACCATTTTTTCTGCACATTAGCCGTCCTCCGTATGCTGGAACTTTGAATTCTTGCTTTGATTCATTTAAATCACCTTAGGTCCTTAGGTTATGAACAGTATTTCATTAATTTAATCTCAAACCAAAGAAAAGCATTATAATTTTGTATTGCCTTGCATATGGAAGGATGAATAAACCTAGCTTTCTATCCTTTTGACACATAACAATGGTTAAAAATTCCCTGATTTTTTTTTTTTTGTCCAACATCTTTGCATTATTTTCAATTTTCAGTCTATTACTGGGGGACCATAAGAGTCAATTATACTCTGCTCATGATCTTAATTTGTTTTAAACAGTGAGACTGCAAAATTCATACTCAAAAGGACTCTTACACAGACAGCCACCCATATACTGGCCATGACGCAAACAGTTAAAACAATTAATTGCTTTTTTTTCTTTATTTTTGTTAATCCATAAACATTCCCAGGTGTTTACACTCCCTAGAAGGTCATTTTATAAACACACACTCTGATTTGTGTTTTCTGGACTAACAATGATACAATAGTTAACAGTGCTGCTTCACAGCACTTAGCTTGCCAGTTTGCTTTTCGGCTAAGTTGCCCTCTGTGTGGAGTCTACATGTCATTTCTATGTGTGTATGAGTTTTATCTGGGTAGTTCAATTTTCTCTCATACCCCAGAGATATGCCACATGTGAACTGCCATGACACCAAATTATCCATAAGTGTATGGATGCTGTGTGAAAGGAAGTATGTCTGTGTCCCACATTGGGTTGGCACCCCACTCAGGACTGTTTTCTCTGTTTTATGCCCAGTGACTGCTGATATACAACACCCTGGTTCTTCCACAGAATTGGATTAAGTGGATAAACAGAGAATGAATAATGATTTGTGCTTCCTGCATCAACGGATGATCCTTTACAAATGAGTGCTGTGTTTTGGAACTGACTGCTGAGAGACAGATGATAAAGATAAAAGAAAGAATACTTAAAAGCTTACAGACCAAGGAGAAAATTATAGTGTATTGATGCTGGGCTGCTGACATGAAAAAAAAATCATCGGTCAAACAGAGCAGTTCAGTTAACAGAGAAACAAATAGACTTGAAAGAAAGGAAAAAAAAAGACCAAATTCTTAAACAAATTATCATCAGGCAAAGTAGTGCAATAACAAAGCATCTTATCTAAAGTATAATTAATTCTCACATCTAGAGGTGTGTGTGTGTGTGTGTGTGTGTGTGTGTGTGTGTGTGTGTGTGTGTGTGTGTGTGTGTGTGTGTGTGTGTGTGTGTGTGTGCGTGTGTGCGTGTGTGTGTGTGTATACGTGTGTATACGTGTGTCTACACATGCATGTATGTAAGATTTGCAGGAATCTGTGATTTCTGAAACTTAACCTAATTTATAGGCAAGGAAAGGTATCTGCCCTCAAATGCAGTGACTTGAGGGATGAAATCAAATAAATTAAAAATAAAGTGGTGCAGGAGAAAGTGTGATTGTGTCCAGTACCATATAGCAATTGCATCACTTTAGAAAATGTAAATTTCAGTATTGTTTCATTCATATACCATAATATAAGATTGAAATGCTGACATAAGGAAGCTGCCAGGGTATGTACTCTGCTGAATGTTGTAGCTAGCTCAGGTAAATTTCCTGTTGTATTTCCCTCCTCTGCCTCTAGAAGACCCAAGCTTTTTTAAATATCATAATTGTCTTAATGTCCAGCAGTCATTCTGACTGCTCGCTATTGAAATGTCAGCACTCAAAATGCTGAGTAATGAAAAGCCATAAAAACGACCAAAAAGACAGGAGAAGAATGAATCTTGAAAATCGCTCTTCTCCTTAAAATTTATTTTTGCAGGGGAAGCAAGCCCCTTTTCACCCCCATGTGGGGGGGGGGTATGTCTCCCACACTCCCCCAAACTTATATATACTAACTCCAAGATTGCCATACTTTGGAGAAAAGGGAATATTCCAAGAAATGGCATCTCGGACTTAGCATATGTAAATCCAATCATTCAGCCATTCAGCTTCTGTATTTTGGGAACCACATTTGTGGATCTGACATTTCAAATGGTTACCCATTTGGACAATTCTTTCTGCATGTATACTATTTTCTTTGTGAACAAATATTTCTTAATGTCTGCTGTGAGCTATGTTTAATGAACTGCACAGTCATGCACCTTACTACTAGCTCTGTTCTTCCTGGCTAGCCTAAACTCATCACTTATCCTCTTTATTGCCTTTTTAACAACATGCATTTTGTCCTGTTTTCTAGTAGAAAAGAAGTTAAAGTCAATAAGTATATTTTTATATTCCATTTCTCCCACTCCCACAACAGCTTCTTTGCTCCCATCTGTACAGTCTTTATTAGGGGAAACGTCTTTCTCCCTGTAAAGTCCTCAAAGTTTTACTTCTAATTACAACTGTCGTCTGCAAGGATACATTAAAATGGCATCATTGCTTTCCTATCTGTGGATACAATCCTCCTGGATTAAAACCCTAACATCTGGTTTATCTCTAATGCTTTATTCTCACACTGAGCCAAAAGGTTCATGCTTTCAATAATAGTCCTCCTCAGCATGTGGGATTTTGAGGCTAAGCCACCAAGCACATATTACACACTCTTCCGTCCTGTTCTCCAGGTACATCACACACCTGGAAGAGCTGACCAGTTACTTTAGTTCCCTTGCAAGCTTATATGTATTTTTTAACCAGGTAAGTTCCACTCATTCAGACTCCATTATGCTGAATACAATCCACATAACAGATCCCCAGGGATAGTTTAAATACCCAGTTCACTTAAGCAACAAGGCACTGAGGGGAAAACATGGGACAAAGAGAAAAACCCAGTCTTAAAAATAGGGAGCTTACAAACTCCATCTACAAAGCATCCTAGAACCAAGATTAAATTACTTTTATACGAGTGACTTAATAAAAGTTTCATTCTCATCCCTATAAAGTATCATCAAATTAATGGGATGGGGAAATGGATCAGAAGCAGAAAAAATAAATACAAATCTGAGCGCAAGATCTCTGTTTCTGGAATATAACCACTGGCAGAAGAACAGCACTATAGAAAATACAAGAAACTGCTGGAGTAATGTAATAGGCATTCTACAACCGAGGAGAAAAGGGACCACAAGCTAGTTTTAGAAAGAATGCAGGTGATGATACGGGTAGACAAGATGAAGTCTTACATATAACGAAACAGGGAGTCACAGCTGCAGCTCCAAAGCATCACAGGAATAACTGACATCGCTAGTAACAGCAGACATCAACAATACTTATTCTGTTTTAATTCTGTTAATATTTTGCTATTCTAAAATCCTTATATTGTCTAGACGAGAAAGCAGAAGGGGGGATGTGTGTATGACCATAATGGAAGTTACATTCACAATCAGGCTTTATGATAGCAGCTTCATAGGTTCATAGGTTCATAGATTAGTACTAGGCTAACTGCCCTTGTGGGCCATTTTAAGCCTAGTCAATTACCCCATGTGAGAATCAAACCCTGCACCTTGTGTCTGCCAGGTAAACATCTTAACCATTCTGCCACCCTCCCACACAGCTGTAGCTGTGTCTCAAACAAAGGTAGAAAAAGGGTTGCTCAACAAAATATGCCATCCCTATTAAATTTATAAAAATGTATAGTATGATCTTTGTACAAGACAAGTTATGCAGTATTTATAGTTTTGGAAACATTGCGAAATTAATTAAGGGCCTCAATCCATATGGGTTGTCAATCACTGGATTGTCACACTTAAATTATCATTACTTCAGACTCTTTTACTACATGCAGTGTCATGGTTTCTCCAAGGTGCCATGACTTGGAGGAAAAGGAATACATGATTTTTTTTTATGTTCCCAATTTCTCCAAGTTATAGAACCTCTGAGATGGTATATTTAGAAATCACAAGAATACGGGTAGAGCCCCCATACCCTCCTCTATAAAAATGCTTCTCTAATGTTCAGTGGCCTTAATATCTAACTGAAACCTCACAGGAACTGTAAATGTGTTTGTCAGCTGCTACAAAACAACTATAAACCCTATCACCAAGCCACTGGTCAATGCATAACTTAAACTTTTCAAGACTGGATGTATTTCTAATCTCCGATGGAAACATATTTCACAATTTCACAATCCTATTATAAAAAGTATTTGTCCCCAATGTGGTATTGCAAGCATTCATATTTACAAATAAACAGTTGTCTCTAGTACCCTGACAATACTGAGAAAATGTTAAATCTGTTGGAGCTGCTTATTCATGCATTTATACATAAGAATAAGAGGAATACAGTAACAGCTGTTCCAACCTGTTTCAGTAACTCCATCTATTGAAGAACTTTTGAACTGTTTCTAATCTTAATAACTGGGAATGGCTATAAATACAAGAGACTCCACAGTATTCTCTGTCACATCTTAGAACACCCTTATAAAGTAAAATTGAAACTCTTTTGTCAGTGCAAGAAGTGCTATGTAAGACATCCCTAATAATAGCACAGTACTTCCTAATCATAATTTTAAGCTTGACATCATACTTCAAAATGATATCCACCACCAGTCCAAGATCCCAAATTATTTTCTCACTACTTATAATGACAATATCCAATACATGCAAGGGTCCAAATGGAGAGATGATAAAATCAGCCAAAGGAGAGAAGTATTGCTGGAATTTAATTCATCTTTAAGTTTTGCTGAGTGCCTTCATGAGGTGGACCCTGTTGTTCACATCTCAACAAGATGACATTGATATATAGACTGTATTTTATACAGCATATATCATGGACAGAAGTAGGTTAAAAAAAAAAAAAAAAGATAGCTGGGTGCACAAGTCCCAGGGTAAAAAAGTGTCCAATCCTAGTAGGTACACTCGTACCAGGACTGGAACAAATGACAGTGTAGAATCCATAAGACATGGAAATATTCCTACAATGGGGCTAGGCCAAGCCCAGGGGGAGAATGGCCCGTCATTGTAGAAGGAAGGAGAAAGCCACAAAAATCACAAAAACTGATAGGCCAAAAAAGAGCCATACAGATGATAGAGTGGATTTTTGAGGATAAGAAAGAAATGATGTATTGTTACTAGTATGCAAGAAGCCCAGAATTTCCAAACAAAAGATATACGAAAAGATTAAGAAAGAAATTAGAGGAAAGAAAAATACTTTCACAAGAAAAACTGTCAGCCGCTTCAAATAAAATGTGTCTTCATTAGTACAACAGATTTATGAAAAACACAATATAGATCAAGAAACTATGTGCCATTTGGAAAATGAAGCGACCGAGGAAGTGCAAAATTTTAAAGAACAAAATTTAGAGATGTTTAAAGGGTATAACAAATAAATATAGACATGGGAAAGAAAGAGAGATCTGATATGGTGCAATATTTATGCAAAGGAGAAAACCAAATTAATCGACACAAAAAAGGTAGGCCCAAAGATATTTGAAGAGAAATACAGACAAAGGCATCCAGATATGGAAAATTTCACAGTAAAAATAAGATCACAAAGAGGAAATATAGATCAGTCAAGTAGAAGTTAAAAAATAGAAGCTGAAGTTATGGAATATTTGTGAAGTGAAGGATTTAGTGTAGAAAGTCTAACACATACTCATATTACAGCATGCTGGAACAACTAGTCTCCAAAGTAAGGAGAAACAAAAGGAGCAGGAAACATCTGAAGAAGAAATATGAACATGGAAAAGAAAAAAAGATTTAATATGGTGCAGCATTTATGCAAAGGAGAAAACAAAACTAATCAATGCAAAAAGAACACTAACAAAGATATCTGAAGAGAAATACACGCAAAGACATCCAGATATGGAACATTTTACATTACAAAAAACAAGAAAACAAAGAGGAAAAGTAGAAAAGTGTATTAGTAATGGAGAAGTTAAAGAAACAGAAATTGAGGTTATGGATTACCTGCAAAGTGAACGATCTAGTGTAGAAAATTTAACTCAGATAACACAACAGTATAGAGCAATGGATATCCATATTAAGGAGAAACCAGTGGAGCAGGAAGCATCTAATCAGTTGACATATGAAGATACTTTGTAAACCAGTACAAAGGTTTAGTTGGAGCTATACAGCAAGGGAAAGAACAGGAAACTGTGGCAACTCTGACACAGTCAATGCTGAGATGTGATAGGCTAGTGAGTTCCATATGAAAAAGCAATGGATGACACAGGGGTGAAACTGAAGAGAGAGTGGCACAGGAAGAAGCTCTGTAACTTTCTATAGAATGCCCGCAGATAATAGCAAACAAAGAATGTGCCCTCAGTTTAGAAGAAATTGATCTAAGAAAAGAGTTACTTGATTTAATAGCGATGGATAGACATATTAAGATCAACAAAAGAAATAGACTGCAGAAGGTTAATAAACCCCTAAAAGTTATAAGTTTGATAAACAAATGAACACAGTAATTAGGACTGTTCATAGTGATTCATGCGATATAACAAAAGTTAATAGGACACATTACTGGGCAGCCAAATTAATAACATATAAAATCCTACCACAAGAACACAGGGTAATAAGGGAAGGGATGGGGAGAAACTGAATGCCATCATGGAAGTATCAAATAGAGAAAACTATAAAGCAATGAAGATAAGAAGTGTCAGTGTTAGAAGAGGATAGAAGTGGGAACAGACCAACAAAAATACTCAGAAAGATAAGATGTGATAAAAGCATTGCACAGTATTATAACTGATCAGGATTTATCATGCAGTATCACAAATAATAAACTAAAAATATCAGCACAGCCAGAAAAACTTAGAAGATACAATTACACGGATAAATATAAAGGAAAAGTACAAAAGAAGCAATTTATTGATGACCCAAAAAAGTTTTATAGAGAACTGGGAAACAAGGTAAAAGGAATTAAAAGCACACCAAAAAAAGAAGAAATAGATACATTTTGGAGAAGTATTCATGAAGATCCTGTGGAACATAACAAAGATGATAAATAGACAGAAGAAGTAAAAGAAAGAATAAGAACTTCAAATGTATGGGATATGAAATGAGATGAAGTAACAGCCAGAGAGATTGAAACAAAGTTAAGAAAAAACTCTAATTTGAAAACCACAGGCCCAGATGCCATGCCTAACTTCTGGCTAAAAGTATTTAACATCTTTACACGAAGATTTAGCCATGAGTAAAAACTATTTATATGCACACCCAGACAGACACCAGCCTGGCTAACAACAGGAAAAACAATGCTCTACTTAAGAGTGAATCTGCAAGCTACCCTAAAAATTATAGACCAATAACTTGCCTTTCGATGATGTATAAACTATACACTGGAAGTGATGGTGACAGAGTTTATAGTCTTTTAGAATAAAACTCAATTATGGCAATATAACCAACGGGTAATAAAATAAAGTCATATGGAACAAAGGATCATCTGTTGTTAAATAAAATCATACTGGAGAGCTGTAAAAAGTGGAAGAATCTAAGTATGGCATGAATAGGCTACAAAAAAGCATTTGATAGTATCCCACATTCATGGATAAAAGAGTGCTTAAAAATAAACTATATAACAGCGACCATGAAACAGTGGCAAATGACTTTGCAGTTAAGCCATGATAAAGGACAAGTTATTATGTCAGGGATAAAAATCCAAAGGGAGATATTCCAGGGTGACTGTCACCACTGCTCTTCTGCCTTGCCCTTAACCCATTAAGATGTCTGCTTAACAGATTAGATCATGGCTATAATTTGGCTTCCAGAAAGTAACAAAATGTATAGACTTCTCATCTTCTCTTTGTCGATAATTTAAAACTGTATAGCTCATCAGATGAGGAACTGAAAACACAACTGCAAGTATTAAAAACTTTTTCAGATGATAAAAGAATGTCATTTGGTCTTGATAAATGTGCAAAAGCAACCCTTAAAGCAGGAAAGCTGCAGCACCAGGAAAACATCAGTTTGGGACGAGAAGGTGATATAAAAGAACTTGAGCATAAGGGAGTGTATAAATATTTGGGAAATGATGAAAGATCAGCAATAAAACATGAGCAAATGTGGATAAAACTCAGTAAGGAATATTTTAGAAGACTTAAATTAATCCTGAAAACAACATTGACATCGAGGAACAAAATCCAGGCTATAAACCAATTTGCTCTTCCTGTCCTAACTTGCACTTTTGGAGTGATTGACTGGGCCCAAAACATATTGAATAGATTAGATTGGAAAACAAGAAGGATGATTCATGCTCACCAAATGATTTATAAAAATCAGTGTATACCAGGATTATATATTCCCCATTCCGAAGGAGGTATAGGCCTCCTTGAAATTGATTACATGTATAGATTTGCAATTGTGGGACTGCATACATATCTGCTGACTTCACAAGCCCCAAACATAGTGAAACATGAGGAGAATAAATCTAAGATGACTTTCCTTCTTAGTCTAGCAGAAGCATATCCGTGTCAAGCAGGAATGGAAATCAAACCAGAAGAAGCTAAAAATCAGGCATCAACTGAATGTGTCAAAATAAAACAAAAGAAATAATATAAGATGAAGGATCAGATGAGAAGGCAAGAAATGTGGAAAATACATAGTTGCAAGTATAGAAAACTCCTGGAACAACCTCATATTGATCAGGATCGAACAGAAGAATGTTAAGAAAGGCAAATTCAAATCAAAAAATGAAAGGTAAATATCGGTGGCTCAGGATAGTGGACTATGTACACATTGGTTTACAAAGTCCATTGAACATGTGGAAGAAACAGACAACTGTAGGTTTTGTAAAACAGAATTGGAAACAGTTGCACACCTTCTTGCTAGCTGTGACATACTAACAGTAGGACTGTATACTGAAAGGCATAATAATGTGGCAAGATTGTTGCACTGGGGATTGCACAAACATTATAATATTGAAGTTGCTGAAAAACACTGGAAACATGCGCCACAAAGCATCATAGAAAATGATGAAGGCTACATCACATGGATTACCCATTACCAGCAGTTAAAGACAGTTGCGAGAAAAACAGATATAGTGGTCCATGAAAAGAAGACAAAAGTAGCATTGATCATTGAAACTGCTACGCTCAGTGACTACAGTGTCATGTGTACAGAGAGACACAAAGGCATAAAATATCAGGATTTGCAGGCAGAAATGAAATGAAAGAAAGATACCCAGGCAGTTCTAATAGTAGTAGGTGCAACGGGTCTCATAAAAAAAGAATGTACAATCATATTTAGATATGTTTCCGATACACGTAACTCCATATGAACTGCAGAAGGAGTCATTACTGGGCACATTGCGGGTGCTGTGAAAAGCACTTCTGGCTGACATCAAAGACTGGTACAATACTAATTTCATGAACTTTAATTATACTTTGATTTAGGAATGGGGTCTAATCCCATCATAGTATTAGAAACCCAAAAGACTTGGAGAAATTAGACCTGACTTAGGAATGGGGTCCAATCCCATCATGGTATTAGAAACCCAAAAGACTTGAAGAAATTATATCTTTGTTTTTTCTTATCATTAAACTCCATGCCCTTATTCAATGGCCAGGAGTACAATGCATCCCAAAAAACTTGTAATAATGCATGGTGATTTACAGAGTCGATGGCTAACCTTATTTCTGCATCATCATCATCAGACCTGCTCATTAGTACACTATGATGAACTGGATAGTCCAACATCAACAGGTTAAACAACATGGGTCTGGGCATTGAGCCCTGAGAAACCCTCGCAACAACATTCTTTTTCTTTAATGTAATGACATCAGTTTTTAACTTAAATGATCTCCTGGTCAACCATCTGTCAATCCACCTAATAATATATTGATTAACTCCAAGGTTATCCAAAAGACTTCTAAATTTCTAAATGAGACACATAATCAAATGTTTTGGCCAAATCCAAGTAAATCATATTGAAGGACAAACCCTTATCTAGAGATTCCCATATGTTCTGGTTGAAACTTAACAAATTGATCAGATAGGATCTACCCTGAGAATATCCATGTTGAAAAAATATTCAATGTAGAGCATAACTGATCAGTTAACAAGAAATATTGCACTCTTTCAAAACATTTTCCAGTCGTACATATAAGATGAAGGGTAATAGCAGTTTTCCTTAACTGGGGGATACATTACTCCAGAAGCCCAAGCTAGAACAACCAGTATGTATAGTGTAATATTAATTAAAATATATTAGACAAGAAATACCCATTGAATCTGTCTGGACCTGCTGCTGAGTACAGTTTAATTGCTTTTAATACTTTAACCACCATATTCAAGTTTAAAGTGGGACAACTGCTTCTATTAACATTGGAATCAAGATTTAAATGGATGGGGCTATCGTTGATAGTGCAGCAAACATATCTGCAAATAATTTTACCAGCTGCATCAAAATTATAATAATGTTCCATTCTTAATTATATGGATACTTGGCTGTTTTTCTGTTGATGTCTATATGTTTAAAAGAGGTATTTTTTATTATCAGTAGTAAAAATTGCTAAATTATATTCATATTTATTCTTGTACATCTTAACAATCATCTTACATTTGGTCTAATTTCAACATATTTTACTATATTTATCATTCTAGAAGTCCTATTAAAGCTCAGCCAACAGGATTTTCTTTTTTCTTGAAGTATATCTAATCTTAACTACCACGTTGTGTGATTTTTTTTAAACATTTGGCATTACTAATCCTTGGAACATTACAATTACTTACATACTGTATATATTTATTTAAAAAAAATCCCAGCATTTTTATCTGTCAAATCATCCTGCCATTTTCAATTAACTCTTTGTTAATTGCCAAGTAATGAACTTGATACAATTTTAGTTTTGGAGAATAATTCATCCATAGGCCCTTATAACATATTATGTTGCTAGATTATCAGTGACATATACGGCCTTTCTGAACCCCTACTTAACCTCTTTAATCTAAGCCTCTTCTTCGCTTATATTCCTGAAGTCTACAAAACAGCCCTTGTGATGTCATTACACAAAGATGGCCCAACCATGAACCCTCCTAACTATAGACCCATTAGTGTCACTAGCCTCATATGTAAAGCTATGGAGCACATTATCTCAGACCTCATTTATCTGTGCAATGAAAATCTCTTAACCCTGGACCCTCATCAGTTCTGCTTTGTGCAAGGAAGGTCTTGCCTCTTTGGCCTCTAATTTCTTTGAAAAAGTAACTGAAGCAGTGGATAGTGGTTATGTAGTGCATACTGCATATTTAGACCTGGCCAAGACCTTTGCCACTATTCCCCATGCAGGTAATATTGTTAGACTTGTAAATCTGAATATAAATCCTGATAGTATATGGTGAATAACTAACTGGATGTTTATACAGAACCCATGTGATTATAATTGCAGGTGCCACTTTTGAAAGCAAAAAAGTTACCAGTCATGTATCACAGGGCTCGGTCTTGCACTCTCTCTCTCTCTCCTATTTAGCATCTATTTCTCAGATCTATAGGCCAGCAGTCCTGGCCTATGGTCAATTAAGTTTGCAGATGACTGCAAATTGGGGGTTGTTATTCGATCTTCAACTTACTCAGAATCTATTCAACACGGGTTAGACCATGTTAACAATCAGCTCAAGGCCAATGGTCACAAATTAGGTGTCAAAATGTAGTATAGTTCATTTTGATAAACAAAACAGTTTCACTTACCATATAGGTGATGCGTCGCTGCAATCAGAGGCTGCAGTATGGGATCTAGGCACTCTTTTTGATAACTCCTTATGATTTGACCATCATGTCTCCACAGTATTTCGGAAAGCCTTTTATCTGGCTGATCTCATTTCCAAAGGCATCTGTACTAGATTCACCGAAGTCTTCATTCCCCTTTACTCGGTTCTTATCAAACTCATCATTAAATATAATGCACTTTTTGGCATGTATTTGTCTGAACATATTATACAACTTGAAAGACCTCAGAGATTCATAACTAAAAAGATCAGTGGCCTCAAAAAACATAGTTATTGGGTTACACTGGCAGCTTTTCTCTGCACTCAGTGTCTTACTGATTGTTCCATGGAGATCTGTGCCTAGCTTTTCCAGCCATGAAAGATCTAACCCTATTTGACCTTCAATTCCTTCTTAGAACTAATAGGACCTCAAATACTTGGTTAAAGGAAGTAAACCTTCATCAGCAGATAAATAAGACATGCTGGCATGATAGATTCATATCCCAATATATCCCACAGCTCTGGACTAAACTTGTCAAGCAGACTAGCACCCTTGCCACCTTCAAGGTATACTTAGATAATTGGTTGAGTGGTCTCAACTTCTCTCCTGGTCTATCTTGTCCTGCCCTCCTTGAGGCTAGACAGAACTTCTGAAAAGCTTTTTGGCTAGGCTTGTAATGGTCTACAGACTGATTCCCTTGTACTTACCTATGAACCTATGGAGGTAAGAAAAGCGATAAATCACATTAATAGAAATGGAAACTCTGCTCCCTCTTCTACTGGTTCTGTACTGATGAAGCCCTGTGTAACCAGCAAGAGAAGAGTGCTTATTTGTTTTGTTAAATTAAGTTTCAATAATAAATATTATGTAGTGCATGGAGTGCAATGATTACTCCCCAGTATCGAGAAAAAAGCATAGAGGATTTTGATTGGGTTTCCCATTATAACCAAACTATTATGTGTTCGAGTTATGGATGCCATGAAATTTGGTATCCATCTTAAGAACACATAATAAAGGGTAATGATCGTAGACCCAATCAGAGTGCTTTGTAGTGCATTGAGCTTTATCTGCTCTGTTTAGTACTATTTACAGAAAAAAAGCATGAAGCATTTTAGTGGCTTTGAAAGCCAGTAAAGCTAGTAAAGCACTTAGCAAGTGACTGCAGCATACTTCTGACCATATTTGCAGAAGACAGAGGATAAAAATTAAAGATCATTTTTAAATATTCACTAAATCACTTAAAAAGTTAGTAGAACAAAGGGTTTGCATCAGTATACCATTTTCTGAATAATAAGATATATAAAACTTTAATTTTAGCAGTTTTGACTAACTGTAATTGTCTGGCAGTTGGCTTAGAGGATTAAGGAGCTATTAACAAGCTATTTTCTGTGAGTCAGACGTGCAGGGTTTGAGTCTCTCAGCCTCCATTGCCTAATTGCGTGACTCTGAGTAAGTCACTTAACCAGACACTGCTCCTTGGCCGGGTGTGAAAAAGGTCTATGGAGATCACTTGTCTACCCCAGAAAACAAACAGAAATAAATAAGTAAATAACATTCAGTGATTTATCAGCAAATAAAAAAAAAATTACTATGGACAGAGTAAAAATATATGACAAACTTAAGGGAAGTTGAGATGCAAGTCAGCAGGCAGAAACAAAAGTATTGTACTTTCTGCTACAATTCTTTGCTGGTCAGCACTGTCGTAGTGCTTACGGGGCCTCACCATTAGCCCTGTTATGATTGGCCTCATGCTATAAAGGCACTTAACAAGTGTATCTTTATTTCCTGATTTTTGGAGCGTAATCTTGTCACTCCGTGCACAACAAGCTAATTAAATGCTACTGTAGTGTGAGACTCAATATTAACAGCACTTAGAAAACTACTTAATTTTAAGCACCTCGCTAAGCATTGTTATGGTCTCACACAAGGAAGCAAGTGCTTACAGTGTCAACCAGCACATGACAGCAGCAGAAACAGAAACAGCTTCATTTCTGCTTGGTATGCCTGCCTATGAAGTGTCCTTGAGTTCAGAAAAACAAATAATATGAGCTGATAAGTGTGCTGCCTGTGCTCAATAAGGGCTTTGCATTTTTTTTCTATAACCTATAGAGACAGAACAGTACATACATCAGATAAAGCTACAGGCACTAAAAAGAGTTATGATCAGGCCTTCGATCATAACCCTCTATCATATGTTCTAGACATGGATGCCACGAATCATTCTTCAGTTTCACTTTTGAGGTGAATTTCTTGGTATCCATGTCTCAAAAGCATAATAATGTGGTTACAGTCTGAGACCCAATCGCAATCCTCTGTGTCATATTTATTTGCCCTAACTCCAGCCTCTGAATCTTTAAACTTATTACTCAAACTCCTAGCATTACTTAATTGACATATTAACATGAGAATTTAATTTGGTATCTTACACTTTCTTTATGTCTGAAGAATGTGTGAAATGTTAGGTGTTGTGAGTTGTTGGGAGTCATCCTACGATTTAGATGTTTCATACATGATGTTTTGTATTGTGATGTCCACTGTATTTAATTAATCATTATAGACCAAAAAAGAAAAATAGCTAGTGGATAGGATGTTATGCCATGAGGAGGCATATGACTAAGGTGGCTGGGAACATCTGTAGTGAGGAAACACATTACAAAGGTGGGTGGGAACTTCTGCAGTGAGGAAGCATATGACAAAGGTGGGTGGGAACTTCTACACTGAGGTGACACACGGCTTAATGCATATTTCTCTGTGTGTCAAAAATGAGCATAATAAAGATGGCTAGTTATTTACATTGTCATACAAGTAACACAACTAATACTCATCCACTTGGATTGGTAGAGACAGAAAAGGCGAAAGTATTAAGAAGTTGGAGGATGGTGTGTCCTGTGGACAGTTTGAGGCTAGCAGTGGACAGTTCTCAAGCCTAATCACAAATAATTCATTCATTTCCCTCATACCCCAGTCTCTGAGTGAAAATCCCTCAGAAGAATCACATCACATTGTATAGTGTACATATCCATACCAGCATCCACCTCTGTCTGTAAAACTGTTGTTATAAATGACAAAACATTTATATGTCCCTAGAAGTAAATCATCACTTTTTTTTTGCCATTCGGTCATACCATGTTTTGAATGAACACAGTAAAAGATGCTGAAGAAGCCTAAATGAAAGCACATACATTACAGTGATGTTATCCACTGACCCACTGCCATTTCTTCCCTTTATATCTGACTGCACCTATACCTTTAAAGCTCTGTTAGAAACACAGAAATATCAAGTTCCTCATAGAAATTTCTTCTTAACTGTCACCATCCCAGAACTACAGACAGCCATCCGTATGAATGCATCTGATGTCCTGGAGATTTTCATTGGGGAAGTAGATGCATATGCCGCAGACTGCAGTCAACATTTGGGCCACTGCTAGACTGGACACTACATTGCAATTGCTGTTTTTTGGTCATCGTTTCTCCAAATTCAAAGTTCATTGTCAGTATCAGCGTCACTCCTTGTTTCTAGTAATAGTGTTGAAGTAATAGCAGCACCTGGTGGGAATCTGCCAAAGTTGGCAGCAAGCAGGATTCTGCATTTTGGAGCACAGGTGTGGCCAGCAAATAAACGACTCTTTAAAAGGTGTGAAGACAAGACTACATACTGATTTCATTGGTCAGAACCAACATATTAGTTCAAAGTTCTCCTAACACTATGTTGTATCCACAAAGACGGATTTTCTAGTGCCTCAACTAAAATGTCTTCTAGGGCAATATCTGGAGAACACAAGACATGACTGCTTGTGGCTTTCCTCTTAGCATAAGATGTAAGTAAAATAAAACACTTCAGCTGCTGCATTTTTCTATTTTTTTACATTTTGTCACAATCTGTTAGAGTCCATATTTCCTTAATAGAAAACAGCACTTAATTTTCATCTCCCCAACAGCCAGCTCAGACCTCTGATTAGAAGGTATGTCTGAAAACTATTTGTTTCTTATGACCCAGTGATAATGGTTCTAGCATATGTTGTGCTGCATCATGCTATGTGGCTCTGTATGTTTAAGTTACACTGCCATTAGAAATAAATGCATTCTGTGTAGTGTGACAGTGTACATTGTTCACCATTGTTGTGATCATGGCTTCCCCCTGAGGTGAAGTAGTGCAGTTTCAAAGGCTTTTTTATACAAAAAGACACAAACTCTGATTCCTGCATTTCTATTCCAAAATTCATTAATCTTCACAGACTCCTAGAATGAATAACACAACTGGGCTATGTGGCCATTTACACCTTAACAGTCCCCACCTTTAGACTTTACTTCCTTTTGCAAGGAGTGATAAGCTAGTCATAATGTAGGGGAATTTATAAATACCCCTACATTTATCTAATTCCCCCTAAAGAAAGATAGTGTGTCACACTGTGTGATATGGAGGGGAAGTTTGTTCAAAAAAAGGAGGAGTTGTATGACAAATCTGTTTCTCCACTGTGATTTATTTGCTGAAGCAAGTTCAGATCGCTTAATGCTCACTGGACTGTTTTATTTGTGGAGGAATAATAAGTCTTGGACTGTCAGATCCCTAATAGCCTGGAAGGCAAAGCACAGCTCGCCCCTAAGGAGTCTATAGGATACTGAATACAGGGACAAGGCTTCCAGCCTCTCTTAGGTGCTCAGGTCCTTTAGGACAATGATTTTTTTTGTCAGGAACCTTTGGGGTCTTTCCAACTGTTGATATGTTTAGTAAGATACATCCCAAAATGGGACATGGTATTCAGTGACAGGTCTGTTCAGTGCAGAATATAGAGAGGCAAGTATTTCTTTGGAGCTAGAGAAAATACCCTTTGTGATCAGTTATGCCAGATAAAAGGATTTCTTGACCACTTTTAGAATATGATGATGAAAGGACAGGGAGTTATCTGCCCATGTTGCAAGGTCTCCCACAACAGCTATTTAAAGCGTTTTGCATTACATAATGGGTTTGAACTGTGAAATTTGACTAGGTAAGCAATAATTAAGCAGCAGTATATCCATTTGAATACAGCAGTGAAAACATGCCTATAATTCTTTATATCTGTTGCACCTAACTTATTTATTTAATTCTCTATGCATGTGGACAAATCAACATCTGAAGATACCTTATGCTGGAGATAGCAGCGTGGTTGTTGTGTCTTTCGGCTTATCCTGGTTAGGGGTAGCCACAGCGGATCTCTGGTCCGCTAATGTTTGGTAGTGGATTTTTATGTGCCGAGTTACCAGCCCTGATGCACAACCTTCAACAAAGGCACACTCATTCACGCATACCTCCACACAGAAGACGCTCTAACTGAGAATCGAACGGGACAACGTCTTGCTGTGAGGTGACAACGCTACCGCAGCACCACTACTGCGGTATAGAGGGATAAAATCCTGACTCCAATGCAGGCAGTCTGAATTAGATCAGCAGTTCAGATGTATGTACAAGCCGGCCAGGGAGGAAGGGATCGAGCAGCCATTGCCAGCTCTCCTATTCTGAAGGAGGGAGACAGTTCTAACTTGACACACAAGTGACACCTAGTGGAAGTACTAGACATTACATTCACTGAAGTTCAAGACTTTTCTGTTTGAGTGCATTCTCAGTCATAAAGCCAATGGGAACTCAGGGAGGGTGTAGAGACACACTACCTCTCAGAAGACAGTTATAGTGAACTTCAGAAGAGCTACCTAGGTGAAAATGAGCTCCTGGGGGAAAGGGTAGGTTAGCCCATAGGACTAGCATGCTGGTTGTTCCCTTCCACCCAACTCTTGCTGGGGAATGGATAGCCATTTAGGATTCTGAAGAAGGAATGAGTATCCCATAGGATTTTTGTGTAACCAAGGAATGTTTGACTTCCATTCCCAAGAACAAATGGGCTGACTGGGTGCAGATAGTGAACTAATCAGACGAGATCCTGTGAGAAGCAAAAAAAGACATCCAGTAGTCATATTTTGTTTATTTTATTTTATTTTATTTGACATTTGTTTACCAGGATGGACCAACTGGGTCAAAAGAATCCATTTTCAGTTGAGGCCTAGGGAGAAAATCTCCAATTACAGATTATGATGTACAAACATGAGAGTGAAAATACTGAAATACAAAATAAAAGTGAATGCAGTGAAATAGAAAATAAATGATACATGTTATGAGTCAGATGAGTAAACACTTTGATATATGGTAAACAATATCTCTCTCTCTCTCTCTATATATATATATATATATATATATATATATATATATACACACACACACACACAAACATATATATATATATATATATATATATAGAGAGAGAGAGAGAGAGAGATATAAGTAAGACATATTATTCTACATAGCTTTAGGAGATCATCACAGAATATTCTATGATATTCTCTTATAAAAGTCAGTGTTTTTTGTGTTTTTTTCTTAGGTAGTGTTAGTTGAAGATGAGGAAGTAAGACAGTTAGATGGGAGAGGGATAGAAAGAAGGATGGAGATAGTGGACTAGAGATTAGCCAGGAGCAGAGCACGTCCACAGCCAAGAATAGTTTAGCTGCTGCTTTAGGGAAGTGTTAAAGGCTACTAGATTAGAAATACTTCAGGTGGATAGTCAAGGTGAGTTTTGCAATTTAGCAACACAGTGAGAGTACAGGCTTTGTCCAGTTATTTTAGAGGGTTTGGAGATAGTAAGTAGTTTCTTATCTTTGAACCTAAGGGTTCTGTTGGGGTTGTAACGTTTGATAATACTGTTCAGAGCAGGGCAGGCTAGGGGTTTATAGAACATGTTGTGTAGTGTCAAGAGTTGGATATAGAGGAGGTGACTGGGGAATTCAAGCCATTTTAGCATTTGTAACAGGGGCGGCTCATGCTATTAAACTGCAGGACTGCAGCCCTCCCAGCAAAAATGGACAATTACATTCGTACATTGAATAAAAAAAATTTTAAAAATTTATTTATTACTTTGTTCATGTCGTGCACTATGCTCCTATGTTACTCCGACCAACTTGAAAAGCCCCGGAACTCAAACTGCGCATGCTCGTCGAGTTCCGTTTTTTTTTTTTTTTTTTTTTTAATAAGTGTCTGGAATTAACAACGACCGCCACCAGTACTGTTAGCCAACAGGGTGCTGGTGGAAATTGGGCTACTGTTGGCCGAAGGAGGAGAAGAGGCAGAAGGCATGGCCAGAGGCAGGAAGAGAGGAGAAAGTCTAGGACTGTGGTAGTGCGGGTCGGAACTTTGAATGTTGGTAGTATGACTGGTATAGGGAGAGAGCTAGCTGATATGATGGACAGAAGGAAGGTTGGTATATTGTGTGTGCAAGAGAACAGATGGAAGGGGAGTAAGGCTAGGTGTATCGGCGGTGGGTTCAAATTGTTTTATCATGGTGTGGATGGGAGGAGAAATGGCGTATGAGTTATTCTGAAGGAACAGTATGCAAAAAGTGTTTTGGAAGTGAAAAGAGTGTCTGATAGAGTGATGTTTATGAAGATGAAAATTGATTGTGTAATGATGAATGTTGTTAGTGCATATGCTCTACAAGTTGGATGTGCAATGGATGAGAAAGAAAAATTTTGGAGTGAATTGGATGAAGTGGTGATGACTGTACCCAAGGGTGAGAGAGTGGTGATTGGAGCAGATTTCAATGGGCATGTTGGTGAAGGGAACAGAGGGGATGAGGAAGTGATGGGTAGGTATGGTGTTAAACAAAGGAATACAGAAGGCCAGATGGTAGTGGATTTTGCGAAAAGGATGGGCATGGCTGTGGTGAATACGTATTTTAACAAGAGGGAGAAGCATAGGGTGACATACAAGAGTGGAGGAAGATGCACACAAGTGGATTATATCTTATGTAGGAGGGCCAGTTTTAAGGAGATTGGAGACTGTAAAGTGGTGACTGGAGAAAGTGTAGTTAGGCAGCATAGGATGGTGGTTTGTAGGATGACGTTGGTGATCAAGAAGAGGAGGAGGAGTGTGAGGGCAGCACCATGGATCAAATGGTGGAAATTGAAAAAGGGTAATTGTGAGGTGGAGTTCAGGGATGAGTTAAGGCAGGCACTGGGTGGCAGTGAAGAGTTACCAAATAGCTGGGTAACTACAGCAGAGCTAGTAAGGGAGACGGCTAGAAAGGTGCTTGGTATCACATCTGGACACAGGAAGGATGACAAGGAGACATGGTGGTGGAATGAGGAAGTACAGGAGAGTATACAGAGAAAGAGGTTGGCAAAGAAGAAGTGGGACTGTCAGAGAGATGAAGAAAGTAGACAGGGGTATAAGGAGGTGAGGTGCATGGCAAAGAGAGAGGTGGCGAAGGCTAAGGATAAGGCATATGAAGAGTTGTATGAAAGGTTGGACACTAAGGAGGGAGAAAAGGACCTGTACCGATTGGCTAGACAGAGGGACCGAGCTAGGAAAGATGTGCAGCAGGTAAAGGTGATTAAGGATAATGAGGGAAACATATTCACAAGTGAGGAGAGTGTGTTCAGGAGATGGAAAGAGTACTTTGAGGGGTTGATGAATGAAGAGAATGAGAGGGAGAGAAGGTTGGATGATGTAGGGATAGTGAATCATGAAGTGCAATGGATTAGCAAGGAGGAAGTAAGGATAGCTATGAAGAGAATGAAGACTGGACAGGCTGTTGGCCCAGATGATATACCTGTGGAAGCATGGAGGTGTGTAGGTGAAATGGCAGTGGAGTTTTTAACCAGATTGTTTAATGAAATCTTGGAAAGTGAGAGGATGCCTGAGGAATGGAGAAAAAATGTTTTGGTACCGATTTTTAAGAATAAGGGTGATGTGCAGAGCTGTAGTAACTACAGAGGGATTAAATTGATCAGTCACAGCATGAAGTTATGGGAAAGAGTAGTGGAAGCAAGGTTAAGAAGGGATGTGATGATTAGTGATCAGCAGTATGGTTTCATGCCAGGAAAGAGCACTACAGATGTGATCTTTGCTCTGAGAGTGTTGATGGAGAAGTACAGAGAATGTCAGAAGGAGTTGCATTGTGTGTTTGTAGACTTAGAGAAAGCATATGACAGGGTGCCTAGAGAGGAGTTGTGGTATTGTATGAGGAAGTCAGGAGTGTCAGAAAAGTATGTAAGAGTGGTACAGAATATGCACGAGGGTAGTGTGACAGCGGTGAGGTCTGCGGTGGGAGTGACGGATGCGTTTAAGGTGGAGGTGCGGTTACATCAAGGATCAGCTCTGAGCTCTTTCTTATTTGCAATGGTGATGGACAGGTTGACAGGCGAGATCAGACAGGAGTCCCCGTGGACTATGATGTTTGCAGATGACATTGTGATCTGTAGTGAGAGTAGGGAACAGGTGGAGGAGACCCTGGAGAGATGGAGATATGCTCTAGAAAGAAGAGGCATGAAGGTCAGCAGGACTAAGACAGAATATATGTGTGTGAATGAGAGGGAGGCTAGAGGAATGGTGAGGATGCAAGGAGTAGAGGTGGCGAAGGTGGATGAGTTTAAATACTTGGGGTCAATAGTTCAGAGTAACGGTGAGTGTGGAAGAGAGGTGAAGAAGAGAGTACAGGCAGGATGGAGTGGGTGGAGAAGAGTGTCAGGAGTGATTTGTGACAGACAAGTACTTGTAAGAGTGAAAGGGAAGGTCTACAAGAGGGTAGTGAGACCAGCTATGTTATATGGGTTGGAGACAGTAGCATTAACAAAAAGGCATGAGTTTGAGCTGGATGTGGCAGAATTAAAGATGTTAAGATTTGCACTGGGTGTGACAAGGGTGGACAGGATTAGGAATAAGTATATTAGAGGGTCAGCCCAGGTTGAAAGGTTTGGAGAAAGCCAGAGAGGCACGATTACGTTGGTTTGGACATGTGCTGAGGAGGGATGCTGAGTATATTGGGAAAAAGATGCTAAGGATGAAGCTACCAGGTAACAGGAAAAGAGGAAGGCCTAAGATAAGGTTTATGGATGTGGTGAGAGAGGACATGCAGATGGTTGTTGTGACAGAGCAAGATGCAGAGGACAGGAAGAAATGGAAACAGGTGATCTGCTGTGGCGAGCCCTAAGGGGAACAGCCAAAAGAAGATGATGATGATGATGATGATGATGATGATGATGATGAATAAGTGTCTGGAATCTAGACTGCTGTAAAAGCAGTCCAGATTAAAGAGAAGGCATCAGTGTGATGCCCAGAAGTCTGTGCGGTTTAACTGCACAGCAAACTAGAAGGGGGTTCGGACTGCCACATCCACAGGCACGTACGTGACATGGACGGCTGGATTGCTACTGATTGGTTCTTGCGCTCTTCTCAAAAAAGAGAGCGAGAACCAATCAGTGGTAGCATAGTACTTTGGCTGTTACCATTGCTGAAACAACTTGCTTGTTCTTTTGCTTACTGAGAGTTCTTCTGTGTTCTGTGTTGATTTGTAACTTTGTGATCGGACAGTCATTTTAAAATTAATACAGAGGTAGGTGTCCGAGTGTTTGTTTGATATGAACACTTTGAACAGTATTTGTTTTACATGCAGTTTTTAAATGATGCAACATGCAATGAAAGTAAATGATACAACTGCTCTCATTTAGGAAAGAAAAGAGGCAACAGAATAGACTTTTTCAAAAAAATACTGTAGGCATAAAAAGTATTTTAAGAGACCCTGTATTTTCAGTGAAATGTATATCTCTTTACATGCTAAAAATAAGTTCTAAAATCTACCTGTGGTAATTGACATTAAGAAATTAGTTTTATAAGTAATATGTCTATCTTCTAAAATAACATGATCAAAAGTGTGTTTGGCAAACAAAACAAACTAGTTGTTTACTGATCTACAAAATACTTTGTAGGCTTAAGATGAAGATCACCTTCAAGAAGTGTTTTACAACAATCTGAGAAATGTATATATTGACATACAAGCAGAAAGTGTAGATGGCATCCTTTCCTTTGGTTCGGTATGAGCTGGAAGAGGTTGCAAATAGGGTGCACATCCTCGAGTTGAAAATTGTTGCTTGTAGTTTCCCAAGGAGAAAAGTTGCCAGAACATTTTCTATTATAAGCAGTGGCAGTGTTTGAAACTTTGCAGCTTTTCATTTTTCTTCATCATGACTGCATGATTGTAGAGTCGATATATATATAAAGTAAGTAACTGTGTTACTGTCCTCTCTCAAAAAACTTTTCTTTTAGGATCCAGTTGAATTTTAACTATTTCATGTCACATGATTGACAATCATCTATATCAGTCAAATGGAGCTGATCCTTGCAGGCAAACATAGTTTATTGTTAGCAGAGGCCAAAGCAATCTTAAATAGGCATGATTTTTTAATGGTTGGTCTCAAGTTCTGTAGAAAGCATAACATCAAATCAAGAAAAAAAGGATGTCTATTTGTGGTACTATTCTGAAATCTTCCAAAGTTCAGAATTTCGAGGTCTGGACATAGCAAATTGTCTTTTTGCTGTGTTAAGAAAGCACTGTAAAGAAGTTATGTTATTGTGTGAGGCACCAATGTTTATGTTAGAAAACTTAATTAAGGCTGGTGAATGAGAGATACCCTTTTTATTTTCATGTTTAACGGCATCCTTTAAATAAGAGGAGTTTCTAGAAATACATAACAATGACACTGGCTCCAGCTGACTGAATTGTATCATTTGCAATTTCTTGGCTCTGGCATGTTCATAGGTTCATAGGTTAGTACTAAGCTAACTGCCCTTGCGAGCCATTTTAAGCCTAGCCAATTATCCCTTGTGAGACTCAAACCCTGCACCTTGTGTTTGTAAGGCAAACACCTTAACCATTAGACCACCCTCCCCTCAGAATAAAGAACCTGACAGTATAGGCAAATGATAAACAGGTCAACAGACCCACTTTTGGATTACCCAATCTTACTTTTGGCATAATTAAGACATTATTGTCATGTTAACACATATATGAGATTGCATTTGTCTCTGCTTAGAATGGGAATTCAGGGTTAGACTTCTAAAGATCCTCGTGGATAAATAGTCTAGTAAGCACCTATGAAAGAGATTATTGAGTTAGATTTGTTTATATTTCTTCTCTGATATGATCATAGCTAGTTTGCAGATGATATAGAAATGAGTACCTTCTAGCTTGCTAATATACCAGATCACTGTGCTGTGTATTTCTGACATATTCAAAGTTTTAGTCATGATAACTGAACTGAAGGTCATGAGGGCTAGATGAATAGTCAGCTTCTCCTTCATGCTGATGGGATCTTCTTCCAGGGCTTGTACTTTGGGATTCTGTATATGGGCTCTCTCAATATAATCAAAGAACTTATAGTGATATTCATGTGTAGAAATGGAGTCATAAAAGAAAGAGCCTGATCTATGGCAATCTCCTTATGCAACAACTTTATCTTGTTTCATGATAGCTGGCATTAATGGTAGAATATGATTAACAGACTGGGGCTCTGACACTAAATGTTTTGCAAGTATCTATATCATTTTAGTGCACTTTTGAGATGAGAGCTACCAGCATTGTGAAATACATGTAGTGTAAATGAATGCAAAGACTTAAGAAAAGTCCTCACTATCAATTGTCTGACTCCTTGTCCATGACAAAGCAGTACTGTAAAATGTATTGACAGAAGTTTATATTTTTATTCATATCGATAAATATCAAAGGGGGCCTTATGTTCTAGGATGGGTTTGATTAGGGCAGAGTACAGTGGTGCAATGACTGGTCTGGACTTAGATGCCATGCACTTACTTATATGTTGAGCAACATAGAACTACCTTGGACACATTGGTTGAAGGCTACATTACTATCCTCATGAGTTCCCAGATACCTAACTAATGGATCAACTTTTAGGGGTGTTTTATTGATGACATAGTTACCCAGGATGGCTGACTTCCCAAAAGATACTATAATGCATTTCTTGGTATTGAGTTTTAAGTCATAGCTTTGGCACCAAGTGCTTGTGCTAAGACCTTACTGAAGGATGTTCTTAGTTTGCAATCAGCTGCAATCTTGGTTAGCTAGGTGCCTTTGACATTGACTTTGACATTCGAGAAGTAGATGTAAAAGAGGAGTTGGTCCAGCACAGAGCCTTGAGGGACTGCACTGATGACCAGTCTCTTTGTTGAGGTGACCTCACTGATCCTAACCTCTTGGGCCTTATCCATGAGCCACCTAGCTATCCAGCATGTTTTAAAGGTGTTTATATTTATTTATGTACGTTTGCTGACAGTGCCTTTGGGTGGTATTGTATCAAATGCATTGCCAGATCTAGGTAGACAGCACTGTTTTCCCATCATCCATTGCCTTGGTGACCTTATCAAAGTAGTCCAGTAGTTTCAGTAAGCAGGACCTTCCACTGACAAGTCAGGCTGGTATGGATCCAGTGTCTGGAGGTCTCCTGTGTCTGTCTTGATAATTTCCATGATAATTCTTTCCATGGCTTTGCAAATAAGTCTAGTCAGACTAACAGGTCTGTAGTTTCCAAGATCTGTTGAAGGCCCTCCTTATAAAGGGGGATGACCATCACAGTCCTCCATTCTCATGGCACAAAGCCTGTTTTAAGACTATAGTTAAATAGTGACTCCAGGGGTCCTGATGAGTCATATTTTATACTGTTCAGGAGGTGTCCCAGGATGTTATTGGGACCTATGAAGGCTGTGTTCTTGGTTTTAATGAGCGCAACCAGCACATGCTCCCTATTTATAGTTGGAGGGGTTATGTTTGAGGATATTTCTTGTGGATGGTTGAAGTGAGAGGGAAGTAAAGTTGGAAGTGATGATAGCCTAGGTTATCTTATCAAAGTTGGCTTTGTTTGATCTAATTAGCCCTCTTAGTTGCCTATTAAGTTTGATGAGATTTAGAAAGACATATATTCCTTTACCTACATCAATTTTTTGTGTGTGTGTGTGTGTGTGTGTGTGTGTGTGTGTGTGTGTGTGTGTGTGTGTGTGTGTGTGTGAGTGTGTGTGTGTGTAGTATGTACAGATTTCCACACATTTTTGGTCCATTTTTCATAAAATTGTGGTTTTCTGGCAAATTAGTGGCAAATCATTAAAGACTGAAGTTAGAAAATAATGACAGACATTTGAGTTTCAGATTTCATACTCTTCAGAAAATTCATACTAATGCAAGACCTTCTATTTTATTAACTTTCTAAGTTTGTAAAAGCAATATTTAAAATTGTCCTTATTTTTGGGCCTTTGTCCCACTTTTATTTATGGCTTTGTCCAGAATTCTTGCTCTGAGGTTGAGAGTATGACAAATTTGTCAGGGCCATCACCTTCAGCCAGAGACATTTCAAATTGTGACATACTTGTTGTACCCCACTCCCCCATGTAGTGACTTAGGATGTGCCCAAGCAAGACAAGAAGCAGTTATGCAAGTGTGCAGAGTATACCCAATCCAAGGTAGACACAAGTGCAGTGGCTTTTCATCTGTCCTTGATTTTGCAGAATGTTCAGGTTTTTGTCATATTTTATACTGATTTATGCTTATTATTCAGAAAATGCATGTTGTTGGCTGCATGTTACTTGGTACTTTTATAAAGCTGAATATAAATTATAATTAGACCTGCAGTGCAAGGAGAAGTGGTTTGAGCTGAGTGCTGCTTGCTTGTTTATACTTGATTTTGACTGGCATTCCAGTAATGTATTTAAAAAGTAATTTATTTTTTCACGCCACGCATCCTTTTTGTTTTCATCTAGATATTAAGTAAGCTATCATGTAGCCAATGCATTGAAATATTTTTTTTCCTTCTCCACTTCATTTTGTCCTGATTGGACTCTCATAATGATGGCTTGGCACCCAGGGCAGGGTATTTAAAGTCCCAGTTTTTGTGGTTTTGGGCATACCTCTGCCCCTTTCTAGTTGGTCACACCCCTTCCCGTTAGCCCCACCCATTCAACTGTCTCCTGCAGCCCCCCTTTCATCTGAAGGCACCAGCCGCCACTGATTTGTAATGACGTACAATGATGAGTTGGTGGCAAACTTGGCCACTTTGTTGTATTACTGTTCCATTTTGGATCTAATGTAGATCTGTAAGTTCATAAGTATAGAGGCACCGTATAGAAGGGAGGGTGAAAGGAAACTTTTATCAAGCATGATCTTGGTTATTGAGTTTAGGGAGTGTTTGTTTCTGTAGTGGATGTCAAGTTTCTGGAGTTTTTTTTATATTTTGCTGAACTTGGAGATCAAACTTTAAGTGATTTCAATAAAGGTATTGCCAGAAGAGTGTATTTTTAATTGCTTTTGATCAACAAAGTAATTTTTTGGCTGGAAGAGAAGGAGTTTAGTTTTTTTATGGTTAGGGAATAGTTGATGGTTAGTAAGCCAGGATTCAAAGGCAGAAAATGTTTGTTGTGTGATGGTGAGAAGTTGGGTTAGTGTAGAAGAAGTGTAGATGATACCAGAATCACCTGTATATTGTATGAGAGTTCTACTGGAAGAGGCACTGCATAGGTCATTGGTGACTATGTTGAAGAGTAGCAGTCCAAGGATAGAACTTTGGGGGACTCCAGTGGAGTTAAGTAGAAAAGGAGCGATATCATTTGACCACTTTGCTGCTTGTTTTCAGTTATGTAGGTAACTGTAGAACCATTGTAGGGTGGGAAGCGTAAGGCCTAAGTTAGAGAGCCTGTCCATGAGTATGGAATGTGAGACAGTGTTAAATGCATTAGAAAGGCTGAGAAATAGAGCAGATAAGAAGCTACCTACATCTGTAGCTGCATTTACAGATTCAGTAAAGGGCAGGATAGCTGTGGCTGTGCTGTGGCCTGGACAGAAACCATGCTGGTTATATGTAAGAAGGTCGTTTTGCAGCAAGTATTTCATTAGTTGTTGATGGATACATTTTTCTAGTATTTTGGAGATAGGTGATAATATGGCTATGGGTCCAAAGTTGGTAAGGTCAATGGAGTTTCCCCCTTTGTGAATGGGAATGAGATGGGGCATTTTGCAGATGCTTAGCATTAATGATTCTGAAATACATCTATCGAGCAAGATGCTGATGGGGTATGCTATGGAGTCATTAGCTTATTTTAGGTATAGAGGAGGGAGGTTATCCGCAGAAGTTGAGCAGGGTTTAAGTTTCTGCAGTAGTCTTTTTATGAGACTTGTAGGCATTAGCTGTAGAGAGAAAGTGGCTGAGTTATTGGGAAAGGGTTTTGGGATGTTAAGGTGGAGAAGTTTAGAACCAGATGAAGGGGCACTGTTAAGGGTAGTTGAGGAGGAAGAGGAGGAGGGGCTGGAATTGGGGGTTTTAGAGATCAGATCGGCTATGGATTTTATAAAGTGAATGTTGAAGTTTTTAGCAATTTGAGAGGGAGGGGCATTAGGTGAAAGGCAGATGTCTTTTTTTTCCCTTGGGTTAAGTAGGGTTGAAATAGAAGACCAGAATTGTTTTGGATTGGTTTTGTGCTCCTGTTGAAGGTGAGTATAGTATAATTGTTTATCTATGACAACCTGTTTTTTTACTTGGTTACACAGTTGTTTGAAAATTATTCGATCTACTTTTTTACTTTGCTTCCAGAGACCCCAGGCAACATCCATTTTTTTTTGTACATTCCTTGGTTAGCCAAGGGATCGAATTCTTTCTAATTCTTTTAGTGCGCACTGGGACCAAAGAGTCAAATACTTTTAAGAAACATTTGTTGAAGTAGTGCACAGCTTCATGTAAAGGGAGATGTTTTGTGGTGACCAGTTTATTTTGTGAAGTAATTCATTGAATTAGTCTTTAGAGAAATTTATTAAGTTGTGGACAGACTCTAGAGTGTGTGTTTTTAGTAAATGTCTATTGACTCAGATGGCAAAAGTGGGTAGGTGGTCACTTAGGGATTTTGGAAGTGTGCCAGCAGAGGTAAAGTTAGTAAGATGTGGAACTAAAATCCAGTCTAAGGTAGATTGTTGAGTGTAGTGTTTATTGTAACTAGTAGGGCAGTTAATGAGTTTTGAAAAACATATAGGTTGATGCTGTTTGTTGGTATTTATGATGAGAGTGATTGCTAATCAATGTTAATGTATCATGCTTGATATTTTGGGAGGTCCAGGATAGTATGTCTTCTAGAATCAAAATATGTTGCCCAGGGGAAATATACAGAAAATTATGCAGATTATTTTGATATTATTAAGATTAAACAAGGATATGAGCATTTCTGCAGTAGGAAAAGTAGGGGTGTTGTTAGTAAATGGTGTAATAATGAGGGTGACAGGGTAGAGTAGGGCTACACATTCACCTCTCTTATGGTTTCTGTCAAATCTAGCTATGCTGTAGTTGGGAGATAATACTTCAGAGATTTTTATTCTAGACTTTAACCAGGTATCTGTTAGAGCTAGGATGTCAGGTTTGTACTGATCTATCCAAGGATACAAGGGGGGTATTTTATTGGCTAGGCTTCTGAGGTTAAGGGTCATAATATTTAGATTTTTAGGAACTGTCCCAGTGACTAGGTTGATATTAGAACCTGGGTTAGCGTGGATGCCACCGCATTGTAGCAATAGAGACATTAGGTAGGAAAATAGTGTATTGAGTTTTTTAGGGGAAGTTGATGTGAGAGGTATACTATGTATAATGTTTAGGAGGTTTGGAGCTAAGTAATAGGTAAGTTATAGAGAAAGACATGTAGGGAGATATTAGCAAAGCTGCCATGGTGTGACTGGTAGGTGGCAGTGAGGGTATCTGAGGAGGAAAGAGTTTTTGGAGTTAGGGGCAGAAGTGATGTTGCGAGACTGAGGATCATTAACAGAGAAGTTAGACAGGATAGTAATAACATTATTAGGAGATAGTGTAGAGTGGAGAGGAATTTATGGTGTGGGAGAGGGAATGTGCAGTATATATGATGTGGGGTATGTAGATAGTCTGTGTGTGTAGTTTACTGGCTGGACTGGGTAGTGATTGATGGAATAGGGCTAATTAGGAGGGGAGTTGATTGAACATATGAAGAAAAGGTGGAGTTATGTAAGCATAAGTGTGGGAGTAGTTAAGTGGGTGGCAATTGGGGGTAGGGTAGGGCAGCAAAGTGATACCCTTGCTGTACTCAGGCAGAATAGGGCAGGCTGACACAAGAAAGTGGTGAATAGACAGGAAAAAGAACTATCAGAACTATCAGTTGTAAAGCCATGGTTCAGTATGTATATGTATAGTAAACAACAGACGAGAGGCTCCCAGAACACCCAAACACTTCATAATTTATTGTAGTTAGTGCGTTCGCTGGGGTTAGTACTCCAGTTTTTCAGACTAAAAAATTCCATAAACTTTCAGCAAGTTTAAAAACCCCACTTAAAAGTCAAACACCCAATAAAAATCAAACATCATTGGTGATGTCACTAAAGATAGTGTCACCTTAAAGTAACAGTTTAAAAGCTAGTTATAACACTAGTCATTCATACCAAGAAACAACCTCACTGTAATGGAATACAACTCCAATATGTGTACAACTTTTGATAACAAAAATATTTAACCCTAGTGCAACAATATATTAATTTCAAAAATAATTACCATGTTACACATGAAAAAGCTACATTAGTCATATAGCTAAAATATACTAATTCAATAATATATAAATAATATCAACGAAGATGAAAGTGAAAACATTGACAATAAATTCCTAAAGCATCCTAACTCATTTCATTATTACACAAGCTTTCCAAAACAAATAAGTAAATGATTAAGTAATATATATGTATAGTGACATAAGCACCTTTTCTCTATTGAGGTAGCCCAGTCTGGTTAAAGGAAAGCTGTATCGCATATCAGGTGGTGCAGTAGTCCATTCGGCAACTTGTAGTTTTTCTTAGTTGCACTTTTGGTAACCAAATACTGTCAGAAAAAGGAAAAACAAGGAGTCAATAAGGAGTGCACTATGATAAATCCCACAATACTAGAAAGTTGATAGGGAGAAAAGTAGATGAAAAAATGGGGATGTAAGAAGGGGTGAGTTTGGGGGGTGGAAATGCAGAAATAAGGGAGTGAGAGACAGTCTGAGGCAACTGAGCACAGATTAGAAGATATGCAGTTATAGTATTTAAATACGGTATTGCAAAAAGCTAATTCTCTACATAGGATATTTAACAAGATTCCCAGAAACAATCCTATGGTACAGTCTGCTCAGTGTGAACGCTGCTTATAACTCTGACAATGCACGGATTCCTGATATGCACAAGGTTTGATAAGTAAAACAAAATGCTACTATGGCAGGCAAAATCTGTGTTTGCTAGAAACAGAAAAATAGCAATATTGCAAGTAACGCTCACCATTTACATACAAGTGCACTACAGAGAGTGAAAACATATCACTCATACAGGTTCTATGGCACAGATGAGACATTATATTCAAATATAGGTTATATATGGTTTAAAAACAGCACCCACATCTTACAGGAAGCGCTCATATGTTACGTCAAAATGCAAGGCTAGCTTTATATATACTTCAAAGAGAGCACCCATGTTTTTTAAAGGAGGCACTCATATTTTCAGTCAAAATGCAAGGCTAGCTTTTTATCTAGCTTAAAATATAGTGCCCGCTTCTTAAAGGAGACACTGAGATTTTAATTAAGAATGCAAGTCTAGTTTTATAAGTATCTATTAGATGTGGAAGGGTGTCCGTGACAATATTATGCCATGTCAGCAACATCTGATCAATAAATGTAACATCTCTGTCACTTCTTCTCATTTGTTACATCTTAATCTGTGGTAAATGTCATTTCATTCTTCTGTAAGCATCATCAGGCCACACAAAAACTTGCAGTTATTTTAAATCAAGAACATTGCCAGATGTAACCTTTCTAATAATTAGTAAGTCATTTTTCTGAGCATTTCTCAAAGGCTAAAATAATTCAGCATAGAATGTGACTAAACTAATACCTGCAGCATACATCTGTATGTAACTCTTTGACAGGACTGGTCACCAACAGCATAGATCTACATGTAACTTAGAGGCAGGAGTGTTCACCTACAGCATAAATCTATATAACAGATACAGGGCTGTTCACCTACAGCTTAGATTTATACATAGCTTAGAGATAGGAATGTTCACCTATGGCTCAAATCTGTATGTAGCTTAGACACAGGACTGTTCACCTACAGCATAGATCTATATGTAACTTAGAGATGATTCAGTTTACCTACGACATAGAACTGTACACTACTTAGAAATAGGAACATACATCTCTCTAATTAACTGTTTGTCTACAACGTGGACTTGTACATAACTTAGAGATAGAATTGTTCATCTACATCACAGATCTGTATATAACTTACAGACAGGAATGAGTAGTAGGGGAAACCTGGGAAAAGATGATTACAAAACAAAGTATTCTGACTACACTACTGAATGAAATAACTAAAAAACGTTCTAAGCTTGTTTCACACCTTTCCTGTAACTAGTCTAGTCCAGATACAGATTTGCTGTATCCAGGACTGTTTTGTAAGTTTCTGAGCCCCCCAGACCTTTATGTGTTGGAGGGAATCATTTTAGCTTATCAGTCGAAGTGATAAGCACTAGTTAGCCTATCTACCACAAGAGGAGTGGTTTGTGGTCCAGAAATTGTAATTTATTGGCCATTTGGGAAGTTTTTTCCATCCCTTTTAACTTTCTGGTTTAAAAGTCTGTGTTTTTGTGAGTTGCAGCACTGTGCAGAGGCGCTCAGCTGAGGTAAGCTATTACTGGTGCCAAAAAGTCTGGTCTTCAATTTTTCCCTTGGAATGTGCTTGTTCTTTTACTTTTTGCACTTCAGTTAGCTTAATCGGCTAGCACTTTAACAGGCTTTTGTAGCATTTATTGTAGCACACTTCGGTGCTATCAGCACTAGCTGTTCCTATGCAGTAACAGCACCAGTACTTATTAGTTATGACTACCCCTCCTGGTATGACTGTAGGGCAATTTCCTGTGCTTTCTCCTGCTATCCTGGTGCACTTGGGCATTCTGAGACAGTGTGGCAACTGTTTAATGTACACAGATAATCCTCTCCTCTTACCTCCCAAAACTCAAACATGTGAGAGATGCACTTATATCACCAAACTGGAAGAATTGGATGGTGCAGTGGTGCAGTGGTAGTGTTGTTGCCTCACAGCAAGAGGTTCTCTGGTTCGATTCTCGGCTGGGGTGCCTTCTGTGTGGAGTCTGCATATCCTCCCTGCGTTCGTGTGGGTTTCCTCTGGGTGATCTGGTTTCCTCCCATATCACAAAGACATGCATCTGGAGCATTTCTCCCCAGGCCTCCGCTGAAAATTGGCTTTGTTCCAAGTTGGACTTTCCAGGTTAACAAATGTTAAATAAATAAATAAATAAGTGCACACTCCAAACAAGACCGGACAAGCTGGTCAAGAGAAGAAGGTCAACAACTGCAACTCACTACATAGAACACACAGCCCTCCAAAACACCAACTGTAACAACCCACAAATAGAAACACAAACCACACACCCACCTTCGCTGAGGCTCTCGATAAAAATGTATCCAAACAACAGAGATCCCCAATACAGAAATGCACTCAACCACCACAACACAACACTAACCCCAGAACACATAGCACACCACCACAGTATGCCTCTCAACCTAAGTCCTTAAGGCAAAAAACATTGCCCAATGTACTAATAATAGGAGACTCAATTTGTGAGGCACACTGATGTTCCACTCACTAGACTGAACAAGGAGAAGGTGACAGTCAGTTGTCTATCAGGTGCCAGAATCTGCCTGATAACACATGTACTCAGGTCACTCCACAACATGTACAAATATGACACAGTCATTGTCCATGTGGGTGTGAATGACCTGAGACGTACCTCCCTGGACCACATGAAAAGTGATGTGATGGAACTCTTGGATTATGTGGCCCTGGCAGGAATGACCCTAGCCTTGAGCAGTATTCTACCATCACCCAGAATGACACCACAGTACAAGCAGAAAATGATTGACTTCAACAATTGGCTAACTTTCTGTTGTCATTCTAAGAGGAACCAGTATCTGTCTGCCTGGGACAACATGATCAACAGACCTCGATGCATTGCCAGAGACGGCCTGCATCTGTTAGCCCTGGGATTCCGGGTACTGGCTAAGGCTCTTTCCACCCCTATAGCGCCTTTTTAGGAAGTGTCCCAAAGACCAAAAATCCACCATAACAGCTACAAACAAATATAATCTGAGGGTCATGCTGCTCAGTGCTAGAAGTCTAAATCTCAAGATGCACTCACTTGAAGCTCTCCTCAAAATGGAGAATGTTGACATATGTGCTGTAACGGAGATCTGATTTAAAGAAGCAGAAAGCATCCCTGCACTCCCAGGCTACAACTCATTCCATACCTTTTGGCCTCAGAATACAGCCGGAAGCTCCAAAGGTAGTGGTGTCTCCATATTCTTAAAGGATATGCACACCACTAGACTGGTAGCCCAGCATAATGCATCTGAGACACGTCAGGTACAACTAACACTGGGTAAGACAGCAATACAAGTCATAGCCTGCTTCAGAACCCCAAATATGTTGCTAGACTCTCACTCCAAGTTCCTAAGCACCCTGGAATTTATCAAGGCCCAACTCAATACTCTCATTCTGGGTGACTTCAACTACCCTTCCATCAACTGGGAAAACTATTCAAGTACCAATGTACAGGCCCAACGCTTTCTGGAATTTATCATTTCCAATGCCCTGGACCAGCTCATTCTGACCCCCACTAGAGGAAGCAACATTCTCAACCTGGTTATCACCAACATGGGAGACCATTGCTCTACACCTATAGTCAATTCCTCCCTGGTTAAATCCGATCACAAACTGATCACCATGGAAATCTCCATCTCACCTACACTCCTCACTAAGGTGACCACCCTGAAAAACTTCTCTAAAGCCAACTTTGGGCTCCTAAAAACAGAGGTGGCTAATTGCTCAGCATCCATGCCAATGGAAAATAGTTGCATGACTGCTAAATCATACATTAATGCACTGTATGAGCACGTACACAAATGCATGGACCTTGCCATACCAAATAGAACTAAGACGCTCTCCTCCAAAAAAGAGAAGCCAATCTGGTGGTCCCCAGCCATTAATAAACTCTACAACAGAAGGAAGAAACTGTTGCAGAAAAAAATTAAGTCACAAGACTGGAAAACCTCCCTTATCAGTCTCAAAAAAAGCTGAGATCCTTTATCAAATCCTCTAAAGCCAGATATGAAGGCAAAATTGCAGCTGACATCAAAAACAATCACAAAGCCTTCTATAGCTATATCAAAAACCTCCAAGGCAATAACCAGATTTGCTCTGAGTTATTACACAATGGCACCTCCTATACTGAGCCAACAGATATAGCCAACATACTGGCCAACAGATTCAGTGCCAGCTTTACCCCTCTCTCTGCCCCAAGGGCCCTATCACAATACCAGAAGAAAGCCTGGTACCCACCATTTCTGCGGTACAGGTAAAAGCTACATTGTCCAAAGCCAAGAATACAGTGTCCATGGGACCTGATAATATTCCTGGCTGCATCCTACATGAGCTACAAAATGAACTGGCATGACATCTGTATGCCCTGTTCAATCACAGCCTTACCTCAGACTATGTCCCTAACGAATGGTGCATTGCTATAGTCATCCCACTCCATAAAGGGGGAGCAACTACAGAGCCTGGGAACTATCGCCCCATTAGCCTGACAAGTCTGGTATGCAAAGGTATGGAGCACGTCATCATGGACCTGCTTAACAAAGATATAGGCAATCTCCAAACTTTTGACCTCACACAGTTTGGCTTTGTCAAAGGGAGATCCTGCCTTCTGAACCTGGTTGACTTCTTTGAAGCAGTCACCAAGGTTGTGGATGAGGGTAAGGCAGTGCATACAGCCTACCCTGACTTGGCCAAGGCCTTTGATACCATTCCCCACAGGCAGTCACCAAGGCTGTGGATGAGGGTAAGGCAGTGCATACAGCCTACCTTGACTTGGCCAAGGCCTTTGATACCATTTCCCACTCAGGTATCATTGATAAACTTACAAAACTAGGCATCAATCCTTACATCACTAGGTGGGTTGCAAATTGGCTCACAGATAGGACCCACAGAGTGAAAGTTGCAGATTCCAAGTCAGACTGTTGATCAGTAATGAGTGGAGTCCCACAGGGCTCGGTCCTGAGCCCTCTCCAGTTTGGCATCTACTTCTCAGCAGTCCAGGCCAACACAGAAGGACTCTGGCTGACCAAGTTCGATGATGACTGCAAGTTAGGAGTCATTATCAATTCCCCAAGAGATGCAGATATCATACAAAAGGGTATCTCTGAGACCAATGACTGGTGTCGGAACCATGACCTGAAGCTTAACGCCAAAAAAATGCGTTATCATCCCCTTTGGAAAAAAACTCAGTTCCCATGAATTACCACATTGATGGGAGCCCACTGAACACTGATGGGGCCATAAGAGATCTGGACACCCAGGTCGACAGCCACCTCACCTTTGACCACCACATTGCCACTGTGGTTTGAAAGTCCTTCTACGTGGCACATCTTATAACCAAAGGTTTTGCATCCAGGAAGAAAGAGGTCATCATCCCTCTCTACTCATCCCTCATTAGACCAATCATTGAATATAACTCCCAGTTTGGCATGCACCTGACCAGACACCTACAACAGCTGGAGAGGCCACAAAAGTACCTCACAAAAAGGATCCTAAGCCTTAAACACATGTCCTACATGGACAGACTCAAGAAACTTCAGCTGTTCTCAGTCTCTTATCGTATCTTATCATCTACTTAGAGGTGATCTCTGCTTGACTTACAAAGCCATGTCCGACCCAGCCCTACTTGAAATGCCACACCTAAAGAAACTCCAAACACCACATGCTCCAGAGATCACAATCTCATTACCACAATTAACAGAACATGCTGGCGGGACAGGTTCATCTCCCAAAGACTGCCCATACTCTGGAATAAGCTTCCCATTCATGTCAAGCAGAGCACCTCGCTGGCCCTTTTCAAGAGAAATTTTGACGAGTGGATGGGTAACAGAAAGTTCACCCCAGGAATCACTCCAGTTGCCCAACTGGATAGGGGCACTATGAAGTAACATCGGGTGGCAGGGTGCCTGGGCAATATTTCTAGGTAGGCTTGTAAAGGCTCCAGGGCCATTAGCCTAGAATACACCTCTGAACATATGAATCTATGAACTATATGATAATATTTAATAGAACAGGCAACAGAAAAAAAATGAAATTTAAATTTTTATTACTGCTAATGGTGACCATACTTAAATATCTTTTCAAAACTAAAAATAAAAATGTTTTGATTAAAAAAAGAAAAGCACTGTCAAAAAAAGTTTAAAGTTAGTCTCTGACTGTAAAGTCTTTGTAAAAGAGTACACAAGCATATAAGTGTGTTCATCTGTACAACTTAATAAAGAATTTATATTGTGCACTCTGATTAATTTCTGACATAAGAATGCGTGTCAAACCCCTTCACTGTGAAACAGCATGGAATATACAATGTTTAAGGCTCAAAATGAGGAATATTCCTCATAATGAGGTACAGTTGAGAGGTATGTAATCTGTGGTCAGTGTCAGATTTTTGTGGCAATACTAGAATTCTCTGGAGTTAACATTCTGGATAATGCCAAATTTTGCCAGGAGATGTCAGCATTGTAAAAGTAAACTACATGCTGTTCAAGGGGAGGGAGTATCTTCCAGATGTTCATATTTAGTATAGTCTTTTTCTTAATGCAAACCTTATATATGTTTGTATAACAAATGTCCATGCCTTTATAAGTTATTGTATGACTACAAAATGAGGTAAATTTGACTATGAGCAAGAAAAAAATGGAATATATTATCCTGCAGTCTTCTAGACAAACTTAGAGACTGCTAATTTACATACCTCTCAACTGTACAGATTTTCACAGAATATCCAGATTTTTGGTTCACATTTTTGATGTGTTCCTTATAAAATCTGGTGGGGGAGGCTGGCAAATCAGTGAGGATTGAAGCCACTAAATAATGACATAAATTTCAGGTTCACACTTCATATCCTTTATAAAATGCACATCAACATAATTCCTTTTATTCTAGAAACATTCTAAGTTTATAAGAGAAATATTTAAAATCTGTCTCTACGTTTGGGCCCTTGTCTCCCCATTATTTTAGTCTTTGTCCAGATTTGTTGCATTAAGAGGTTGAGAGGTATGCTGTACTGCTCTATTATGCTGAAGTTTGAGCAGGCTATGATCAGGAATTAAAATGGTGTATAATTACTCTCGTTAGTCACAGAGAGTAAAGTAGGCCAGAACTATTAGGGAAACAAGGGAGGCATGAAGGCCAATAATTTACTATACATTTGGAATGCCATACAGGTTTATGACATATGGTGTAAACAAGACTCTTTGTATCAACCAAAAGGTAATGCAGATATTTGGCTTTAATGTGGTGAGGATGAAACATGTTCCATGCAGACATGTGAAGAAAGTAAGCAAGAACCTACTTTTAATATTTAGAACCAGATATGGACATATGATGGTATATCCAAATCCAGATTTTTGAAATGTTGCTGTCCAAGACCGGATTTCTAAAACCCAGAGCTCCAATAGCATGCCCTAATGATGCTGTGCAAAGTAAAAGAGTATATTGCATAATGACATGCATTTCACTTTAGGCTGTTTTTGTGACGGAAAAGCTCCCTGCCTCAATCCCCATGTAAGGGTTTGGGCCCCATACAACCTAATATTCTAACTGCAAAGTTGCCACTACATCAGGACAGCAGCAAAACAGTTCCTGAAGTTAACTCTCCAGTTTCCAGAATTTGTATTTTCATACTGTTAATGCAGAAGTGTGTGTATTTAAAACCTTATATCCCGGATGGTCACTGTATCACAAAGCCAGGTTCAGGTACCTCTATACCTAGTAATTCCCTTCCTCCACTATCTGAATTACTCCTGCTTCTCTGTTTTTATGGGGGGGGGGGTTCCCACTTTTTCTCTCTCTCTCTGTATCTCTCTCTCTCTCTCTCTCTCTCTCTCTCTCTCTCTCTCTCTGCTAACAGACTTCTTACAATAGATCACAAATCACTGATCACAGTGGTTGATTAATAAATGTAAGTTTCAGGCAATGTCTAAAATGTCTTCATCACTGTATAAACAGTCTGCTATTACCACATTATATTGTATAGTAGGGAGAGTTCAGGAGGTAATTTTCTGCAGCTATGCTTGCTTTCTGTTCAACTGGATATGTTTATGTTTACATCTGTTCTGTAACTGTGATTAGTTCCCAGGTCATGGTTGTAAAATGGTCTCTGGACAAACCCATCTACCTCATCAACAAAAACAAAGAAATAAAACAAATCTTTCAGTCACCTGGGCTTCATAGCAATAATGAATGAGTCCTACCAGACATCCCACTATCAGAAAATAAACTTTTGCTACCTTTCAGGCCTTGTAGGAGTTGTAACAATCCTGCGTACTAAGCAGACTAGGTAAGTATGGTTGGAAAATCCAGTATTTATGTTTGGAGCAAGTCTTTTAGAATGCATACTTTAATTTTATGAACAATATTGGTAATGTTAATTCCAAAGTGAGAAATATAACAATAATAACATAGGTTTTACCTATTTTACATATCAGTTATAGCACATCGAAAAACAGGGTGCATATGCATGACAAGTCCAAATAATGTTTTTTTTTCGTCTATAAAATAGACTGTGTAGCCAGATGTAGCTATCAGACATACTGATCTGCTTTAGGGCAAGCAAATGAGAAAGTAGCACTTAATATTTCCAATAATGTCACCTGCAGTTTCTAAGAGCTCTTAAAGTTGGAGATCCACTGAAAAATTCTTCACCACTCCTAAATGAATTATTTAATCAGCATACAATATGAATGTTGAGCAGCAGATAACCTTTCTCAATTCCAGTAGGCCTGTGGGGTGCCATGCAGAAGCACAAGTTTTAAAAAACTGAGTGAAAAAAGTAATGCAAAATTATAAGCATGTTATCAAAAGCACAGTGTAAAATCCGTAGACCTTAATGAGTGATATTGCAAAAATCTACCTCAAAAAGTTATTTATTTTTGTTTCTGAAAAAGGAAGCTGTAATATTTGGGTCCCCTTTCTTTAAATTATTGATGCTGACAGTCTGTTGGTCTGGTTTCCTAGTTACTAAAAAACATCAAAATCATCTGTTTCAAGGGGATTCAGATAATCATGAATGTGGTAAATCAGCCCTGAATATAGGTGCACATCTTCAAAAACTGATATATTATGTGACAAAGTGAAAGACTAAAAAATAGGACTGTACATCAAAAATAGATACAGTCAGAGGTATGGGTTAAAGCCACAATCTGCTAGCAAGATATATCCTGTTGTTCTGAGTTTGATAATAACAGTTGTCTCTTGTATATTGCATGACTCTGAGCAAGTCACTTAAAACCAAAAATATTTCTGTCACCTTGAAAGAGAAGTACTTGTACCTGGACATTCTTAAATGTTTAAAAAATGAATACATGTAGAAATAAGTAATTTATGCCCCTGCAGTTGAGGACTATCCATGAATAAAATCATCTGAAGTTGGATCACTAATTAAGGAATAAATCTGCTAGACGCTATTTCATTGTCATAATATGCTTTACTGTTTTATGTGACATATCATATATTAGCACACAGATGGTGCAGTGGTTGCTTTGTCACTTTACAGCAAGAGGTTCTCTGGTTTGATTCTTGGCTGGGGTCCCTTCTGTGTAGAGTCTGCATGTCCCCACTGTGTTCATGTGGGTTTCCTCTGGGTGCTCTGGTTTCCTCCCACATTACAAAGACATGCATCTGGAGTGTTTCTTCCTGGGCCTCCACTGAAAATTGGTTTCATTCCAAGTCAGACTTTTCTGGTAAACAAATATTAAATAAATAAATTAGGAATTTATCAATTAATAATGAAACTGTCTGGCACAAAGGGCTGCATTGTAATGAGACGACACATTACCACAGGGCACTTCATTTTTACAGATAAAGATGTACACCTTAGGGCTGAATAAATATTTTTACGTTCTGTGTCCCCAGACTGTTATCTTACAAGTGCTACTACCATTTTGCTCAATCTACAAGACTACAGTACCCTTTCTTACGCAAGTGAGATAGCCTAAGAAATCATAATTGCATCACTTGAAACACATGTGTGCCAGGAAGGATTAAACATACTACTGTAAATATCCATGAGACCCTAAGCTCTGTTCTCATAAGGAATTATTTTGTACTTTAAGTATTCTAAATAAAAATTCTCCAGACTGTAGATTTTATAACATGAAATATTTGTTACAGGCAGGCCCAAGGAGGCAGCAGTTCATAAAGCTGGGTACATCTCAGTCATGATACCTTTAAACTATTATGAAAGGTGGAAGGATGCCGCAGAAGATGGGGTAGGTACTCAGGCAGTGTAGGTAAGTCGATGAGTGACTGAAGTAGAGAATAATGAAGCATGATTAAACTCATGGAAAATCTGAATCTGCTGAGAGTAGACTGAGATTCCAGGCTTCAGGAAAGAGACAGAACTGAAGTTAACTGACATTTGAAACAAGACAGATCCACCTAGCTGCTGCAGGACTTTACCTGAAAGGTTATAATTCTGGGCGTGGTCCTAACCAAGGTGGAGGGTCATGGATGATATAGCATTTTTAGGCAACAGTTATTACAATACTGTGATAGGTACAGTGATAGGAAGACCAAGAATATAAAGAAAATGCTGTGGTATTTTAGGGGAATCGATTATGAAGGATAATATTATGAATGTTATGAAGGAGAGGGTGAGAAATGAGTGGGGTAGAGATCAGACTGAGGAAATAAATAAGCTAGGGGAAGGGTTTGGGATGTAGTATTCAATATAATAATGAGGGTTTGAGAAACAAGTAAAAGTGCAGAAAAAGAGTAGTCAATATGCTTACCTAGGAACGTGAGGTCAGTGATTAAAATAAAAGATAGGGCATGCAAGTGGTAGAAGGAAGGGTGGGGGAGTAGAGGGTACACACTAGAAAGAAGCAAATCAAAGGTCAAAAAAGGAGGTAAGGGCAGCAGAGGCTCAACTTGAAAAGAAGTTCATATAGGGGTCAAATAGGGGTACAAAGGCTTTTTAAGTATATAGCAGAAAGGAGGAATAGAAAAGCAGTTTTGGTCAGGCTGACAGAAACTGGAAGAGAGATAAAACAAGACTGTGATATAGCAGAAGTAATTAACTGTAGAAGGTACCATCTTGGGAGGAATGGCAAAGTGAGAAGAGCAGTGGTCAGACACCAGGATGTAGAGAGAGTAGATGAAGATGGAACTAGCTGCCCTAAGAGAGGTAGAAGCATATGGACCAGATGGACAGGCTCCCAGAGTCCTCATGAAACTATCCATCATGCCCAGAGATCCAGTAACATTGATTTTTAACTGATCAATAGCAAATACAGAAGCTCTTGAAGACTGGAAAGCAGTAAGGGCAATATCATTGTACAAGGAGTGGTCATGAAAAACTCTGGGGAACTGCAAACCTGTTATCCCAACAGCAATGGTAGCCAATATCAAGGAGAGAATCCTACAAAATTGGAGCTTGCTTTACTGGAGGATAAAAGATTCCAGGGCAACAATCAACATGCTCTGATGGTCAAAAGGAGTGTCAGTAAAATCTGATACCACTTCATGACTAGGTTGCAGAAAAACACGAGTGAGAGTAACAGTAGACATTGCCTGCCTACAATACACCAAGGCCTTTGACTTTGTCCTGTATGGGTGGCTGCTGAGAAAACTGGAAGGGTTGTGAGTATGACTAAGAATGAGGAATGGTACTGCTACATGGTACAAGTGTATGAAGAACGATGTCAAGAGCAAGGAAAGTAACTAGTGAAGTGTCTAAGTGATCAGTCAGGGATTTCGAAAGCAGGGGAGGCTCACGTAGGCCACAATGATCTTACTGTGGAGTATCAGCTGGGTGGAAAGAGAGTAAATGTTAGTGTGAGAATAGGAAACAATAATGGAATTGACTGGCAATCATCTACCTGCACTTGACAGTATTATTGTTAGTTCACTGACGTTTTAAGACAGTGATCAAAGTTCACAGTATATTCTAATTGCAACATTATACAACCTCAGAAAAGATCACTCCTGTTAGTCAAAGGATGAGTAAGGGGGATGTGGGCTGGATAGGGGTTTGCTTCACTGTAAACAACTATGACCTTTTGGTGTTTTTATTATATAAATCTTGTTTACACTCATCGACTGTTCTAAGTCATCTTGATGTTGTTGAGCTCTAGTGCCACTGATTTTTTTGAAGAGGTCTATTTAGCACACGTAGGCTACACCACTAAGAACAGGGTGCATGAAAGGGGCAACAGCTAACAGACTGTTGGCCTGGATCCTGATAGAGTATTGGCTATAGAAGAAAGACAGCAATGCTGCTAATCTATTGTACCTTGGTCAGACCAAAGCATGGGTACTATGTGTAGTTCTGTTAGCTATATCAGGAAAGGTAGAAGAAGTCCAAAGGAAAACCATCAGATTTGTGTTAGACAGATGGGAAAGAATATGACCAAAGGCTATAGAAGCAACACCTCTTCTACATTAGAACCCAGAAGAAAGAGAGAGAGCATGAGATATGTGCAGAAGATTGTGTTAGAATAAACTGAAGGGCCCATCTTGAAGAGGAAAGACATGGGGGAGGAGGCAGGAGGGGCACATGCTGCAAATTGTAGGATCACCGGCTTCTTGAAACAGCAAAAATACTACTTCAGTGAAACACCTGTGGACTCACAGAATGAACCACTACAGGTTAGTGGTGGAAACTGACTCTGTGGAGGCATTCAAGAGAGCATGAGACAGGTAGATAAAAGGTGAGAGGAGGCTAGGAATGGGGGAGGCCAAATGTTACATGCAGTTAAGAAGATAGACTAGATAGGTATGTAACATCATTTTTGCTATCAAGCAAATGTAAATATAATATAACTTCTGAAAATATTGCTAGAGCAGTTTGTCATCACAAACACAATTTTCCAAGCTGACATAATAGAAGTATAATAACAAATATGGAGTTTTTTTTATCTCTCTGCAAAGGACAAGTACACTTCTTTAATAAGTTCAGTGGTAGCAAAATATGTATTGCTCCCCTCAAAAAAGAAACTCAAAAATATAATCTGTTGATAAGATGAACATTTAAGTAGAAACTTGCATTGGCAAACTTTACAAATATCAGTGCCTCCAGTAAGGTATATGGATGGCCTAACACCTGGATTATTTCCCTGACACTTTGTAAACAGTTGTCCTGATTAAAAATTCAAGCATCTATTTGATTTGCAGCTTTTCTGGAGCTGTCTGTGTTGTCAGTAATTATGTCTTAAGATTTCTGTAGTACTTGATGTTATCTTGTGCATATGGCAAGATCTCAGCTATGTAACAGTCACATCACACACAGAGGTTCCAGCATTGAAAAGCTCCCTTACACTGAAAATTTATACCATGTCAGAGGTTACCATCTCTTCATATGTCTTAGTTGGTGCACATTGTGATAAGTAGTTCCACTTTGTAATGAAAATGTGTAATCATGGTAATGAAATTGACTCAGTGTTTTCTGTCTCTTTCTTTGGAGCACTAGCATACATTTATTATCACTTACTTTCTTTACAGTGAAACTAAAACAATGAGTAGAAAGATCACACAGAAGAACCAATCAGTTAAAAAACACAAAAAGAAAAATCTAGCACAACTAGACTTTCCACATGCTCTTCTGTGTAACCTTTTTACTCATTGCTTTAGTTTGTTAGTTGGGATATTTTGCAGTCACCTTAAGGTTTATGGATACGACAACCCTGTGTTTCCAAATGTTAGCCAAACATTCCACTTATGCTTTGGGTTTGGCTTTATTGGCCTGAATTTGTCCATTAATAGACTTAAAAGAAAAACTCATGGACATTCAGAACTACCATTTAGCTGAAACACCTGATGTCCTTAAAGGGTAATTTGCATATATCCCATGTTGCCTCTAATACAAGAGGTTTAAGAAATCACACAGTGGAAAGTCTACCTGTGCTAGATTTTTCTTTTTGTGTTTTTAAACCAATTGTTTCTTCTGTGTTACCTTTGTTCTCAGTCTTTTAGTTTGTTACTTGGGATATTTTGCAGTCACCCTAAGGTTTATGAATATCAGCTGGGTACGACAAACCTCTGTTTCCAAATGTTAGCCATATATTTCATATATGCTGTGCTGATGATACCATAAGAAGGTAGAAACATGCATGTCCACAGCTAGTGAGGTTTGACTTTATTTATCTGAATTTGTCCATTAATAGATTTAAAAGAAAAACTCGTGTACATTCAGAATTTACATTTAGCTGAAATACCTGATGTCCTTAAAGTGTAATTTGTGTATATTCCATTTTGCTCTAATACAAGAGGTTTAAGGAATCACACAGTCAATTCTAGTTGTGCTACATTTTTCTTTTTCTGTTCCTTACAGTGAAAGGAGTGGGTCCTCTCCTACAGTAGATATAGTTTGATCAGATGTACAGGGGTGAGCAGCATTGCTTTCTGTCCCACTGTCACTTTGGGTGTGGCTGAGTGGGCATACCTCAACTATTACCTACTATATGGCTGTGGCATAAGTTCTTCTAACAGTTGTCTGAGCACCCTGTGTTTTGTCCTGAAATTCAAGAGCTAATCAACAAAATGATCTTTTTTTTAAATGAAAGCATCCCTTCTCACATTTGTCACTTTTTATTTGAATGTAATCATTTGTTAACTGGAAAAATGAGATGAACTCTTGTGGACCCTTTTCAGCCACAATCTAGACTATAAAGTCAAGGGTAAATGCAGTATATATAGATAAAGTATAGTAGAGTAGTGAGTGAAGAAGCAGGAATTTGGGAAATGGGAGAAAATTGAAATATCCGGGGAAAAAAAAAACTTGTAACAAATGAAAATTATGCAAACTGCACACAGAAGCTGATTACAAGTCCCAGAGACTTCTCATACTCTGGAACAAACTACCCATTCATGTCAAGCAAAGCTCCTCATTGGCCCTCTTTAAGCAAAATCTTGACGACTGGATGGGAAATAGAAAATTCACCCCGGGGATCACTTCTGTGGCACTGCTTGACAGGGGCACAGGAAAATAATTTTCTTGGGTGGCGAAAGCCAGGGAACCTTTTTGGCTAGGCTTATATAGGCCCCAGGGCCGATAGCCTAGTTCCTACCTATGAACCTATGAACCTAAGTCAGAAATGCACACCATACCTTGGAGCAGTCTTTACAACCACCATGCTACCTAAAGTCATAAACAGCATCTAAAAGCTGAAATCCAAGAACGGAAAGCAAGCAAAGAGAGACCCAAACAGCAATAGCGTAAAAGTAATTTTAATTTCAATTTCCGCTTTCGTCAGTTGACTTCCTCAGAATGCATCAGAAACACACCAAGTACAACACTTAAATACCAAAAAGTTCTTAACAATATGTGCTGGGTGGTTACTATTAACATGCAAATAACCATTCGTGAATGTCTCTTTACGAAAAATCTTACTGTGTAGCCTCAATTCAAGCTCGTCCCAGTATAAACAAATGTCTAAAAAGTTAACAGATTTCCCAAAGTCACCTTTGGTGAACTTTAAGTAGTCAGAAGATGTATTCACTTCTGCAATAAAGAGATCAATGGTGTTAACATCACCCTCAATAATGAAAAACAAATCATCAATGTAACGACAATAAAGTTTGATGTCAAACTTTTGTTGAACACGGGGCATAATGTCAGTTTCCCACCCAGCCATAACTAAATTGGCAAAGGCTGGCGCAGCCGGTGAACCCATAGCAACTCCCTTCCTTTGCCTGTAGTAGTGGTCCCCTAACATTCACGAATGGTTATTTGCATGTTAATAGTAACCACCCAGCACATATTGTTAAGAACATTCCTAGAGGGCAGTTAATTAGGGCTTGTCGGATGACTAGCAAACATAGTGACCTGGTTAACGAGTTTTGCATCATAGGCGCCTTATTCATTAAGAGGGGTTATCATGACCATGACTTGAGTATTATTAAGGATGAGATTCTAATGAAACGTCTTGAATACTTCAAACCATTATTGGATTATCCATCATCTTTTGTTTCAAAAAAAGATGTAGGAGTTTCCAAAGGTGAAGGTGAAAGAGGGACAGGAGTTTTATGTTCTTTAGACATGAGTACTGATGGAGGCCAGATAAAAAGTGTTATTGCTAACAATTGGAAGATAATTAGTGGTAACAGGGACCTTGAAAAGGTGTTGGGCGACTGTCCACTTTTTGTGTTCAAGAAACACAATAACTTGAAAAAGTTATTAGAGTTTGATAATAGAACTAGCAGGCGTCCACCTGTTTGCAAATCAGGTATGCACAGATGTCACTCTTGTAACATGTGCAGATACATTTCAGAGGGTCCCTATATCATGGTTGAATCTATTAAAAGAACATTGAAGGTTGAAGGCTATGTTGATTGTAATTCGACTGGAGTGGTTTACATTGCTTTATGTTTGACATGTCCGGCTTTTTATGTCGGCATGACTACTCGCAGCCTAAAAACCAGGATTAGGGAGCACCTTTACAGTATCAAGACTAGTGATGGCAATAATGCCCTTTTTAAGCATTCTGTAGTTTGTCCTTTTTTTAAAAAAATTTTATTTTCAATATTAGAAACTGTTTGCCCTGATTCAAGAATGGGTGATTTTAAAAATTATCTAGAGCAGCGTGAAACTGTATGGCAGGTGAGGTTAAATTCTGACAAATCTCCTGGTATTAACGATGCAATTAATATCAAGTGTTTTTTAAAACACCAAAAATTGAGCATCAGCAAAGATTATGACATTAAGTCATTATTAAAATAAATGCATTACTTGTTTTTAATTATTCACATGTTTTTATTCACTAATTAACTTTTTGGTATTTAAGTGTTGTACTTGGTGTGTTTCTGATGCATTCTGCGGAAGTCAACTGACGAAAGCGGAAATTGATATTAAAATTACTTTTACGCTATTGCTGTTTGGGTCTCTCTTTGCTTGCTTTCCGTTCGTGGATTTCTACTTGTGGTTTTAGTGCTATTTGAGCATCTAAAAGCTCCCTTATACTGTGGTCATAAATTAATTCAAAAACCGTATGCTTCTTATAATTAAACAAATCAGTTATCTCCAGTACTCATTCCATTAGTAATTGACAAACTGAATCCACAAGTAACACATTATGAGTACACACTCCATTATTATGAGGCACACTGAACCCACAAGTAACACATCACAAGTACACACTCCATTATTATGAGGCAAACTGAACCCACAAGTAACACATCACAAGTACACACTCCATTATTATGAGGCAAACTGAATCCACAAGTAACACATTTGTAATATAACTGTAGATATACACTGAATTATGCAAATAGATAAAATTCTACCTCCTACGTGTAAAATACTTCACAGATGCTTCTTCTCTTCCAACATGTCTGCTTTATATTCTATTAAAATATGACATTTAGTGTCTTTAGATTATTATAAGCCACGGTGGTGCAGCGGTTAGCATTGTTGTCTCACAGCAAGAGGTTCCCTCATTCGATTCTCAGCTGGAGCACCTTCTGTGTGGAGTCTGTATGTCCTCCCTGCGGTCGAGTGATGTTAAAGACATGCAGGTAGGTGCGAGCGTGAATGGGCGTGCCTTCGTTGAAGGTTGGGCATCGGGCTGGCAACTCGGCACTGTAAAAATCCACTGCCAATCATGAGCGGACTGGAGTTCCACTGTGGCGACCCCTAACCGGGAAAAGCCGAAAGTCAAGGTAAGTGTCTTTAGATTATTATCCAATTCATTATCCTGAAGCTCACCTATACTATATTTTGAACCAATCCCCAAGTCAAGCTCCCCTGCGTACAGTCTCTCTGTTGTATACCATAAAAATGGTATCTATTTCTAAATCAATGTTTTGTTATTTATAATTATGTTTAGGTACCTTCAAATAAATCTTGCAATTGAAGTTAACCTTTGTATATTAAATATAGAAGTTCTGTCATTTGTGTTTTATGTAGGCAGTGACTCAGATTGGTCCACTTGAATAAGTGTGTTAATTGGTTAACAAATTTCATTCATATGTAAATAAATAGAAACACTAAACAATGAAACAACCACTGTGAATGTGAGCAATTATACCTGCAGGCGCTCCCTCTCCTGAGGCACTGAACTGCAGATAAGTCTAGGTTTAAGACCTGTAAAGTTTACCAAATGATATGCCTGTGCCATGATTAGCCATATATCAATCAATCAATATAAAACATCTAATGACATTTACCTTTTCCTGAGTGTCTAGGTGCTTGAAGTATTACAGCTACAGAGGGCTCAGACAAAGTCTGAGATTTTTGAAGTACTAAATGGCACCTCCTATATCATTAATCTTTCAATTAGCCTCTAAACTGCTGAATAAGTACCTTTTCTTTGACAAAACTGTTACTGAGAATGCTACAGCTACAGTTTGCTTATCCTTCTAACAAAAATACGCACCTGTTGTCCTTTACTCAGCCACCAGAACTCTGCCTTACAGGCCAACCAACAGGTAATAAATTCCATAAAGGTAAAAATTGATGCTATTGTTCAATTACTCAACTTTTGCATACAGTAATGTGTGCTCATGTTGAGGAAATCACAATCATCTTACTTAAACTGAAGATAATAGAGACTAAATTAATTAAACTGAAAACTATAGTTGCATTTTTTAAACTGAATATATCTAAAGGACTTGAAGCCTGAGACTGCTTCATTCATACCCAATAGCCAAGGACTGTCTCACCTAAACCACCCAGCTTCTGTCTTAACATCCCAAAGCACTTTATTAAATCTAGTTATAAAAAAACAGATAAATATAAATTCCCTGACCATTAAATGATATTTAAAAAAGTCAGACTGTAAAGTTGTTTAGTAAAAATGTTATTTCAGTGATAAAACTCAATGCATTCAAAGTCTCGGTATTAACATAGTAAGATATTATAGTGCATGGAAATCCAGATGTATATTTTCTGTAGATTTTCTCAAGCAAATCTTCATAATTTTCATATCCTGAGAGCCATAAAATTTAGATGCACTTTTGTTCAGACTAAAATCATCATATGATGATGAGTAATCCCTTTCTGAATACTCATTTGTGGGGTATTTATAGAAGTACAACAATGATGCGTATACGCACAATTAACAGTGTAAATATCTCTCAGGTTATGTAACGTATAGTGCAAGTGTCATTGATACTTTTCTTCAGTATCACCGGAGGTTCCAGATGATATCACACAAAAGTTTGTAAGTCACTTACATTCAAAACCATAGAATGTGTGTGGCAACTGGACTATGTGGTCATTTACACTCTGCCAGTAGCCACCCTTAGATCTTACCCCCTTTTTCAAGGTGCGATAAGGAAGTCATACCAGGGAGAATTTTTAATTGTCTAAGTCATTCTTAAAGGATGATCATGTGTCACATTGCCTGATCTGGAAAGGAACCTTGCTCCAGAGAAAGGGTAATCGTTGTTTGACAAACTGTCTCTCCACCATAATTTGTTTGTTGACGTAAGTTCAAATCTCTGCTTCTAGTGATTACTGGGCTGCCTGATTTGTGTCTTGGACTGCTGGATCCCTAATGGCACAGAAGACAAGACACAGATCACCCCTAAGGTGTCTATAGGACACTGAACACAGACACAAGGCTTACAGCATCTCTTTATAGCTCAGGCGCTTTAGGCCCATGATCTTCTTTGTCAGGAAATTTTTGGGATGTCTCCAAATGCTTGATATGTTTTGTAAGATACATCTCAAAGGGGGCATTGTATTCAATGATGGGCCTGATCAGTACAAAATACAGAGGGATAAAGACTTCTGTGGATCTAGAGGAAATGCTCTTTGTGATTAGTTGTGTCAGATAGAAGTATTGCTTGAACATTGTGGCAACATGATGATGAAAGATGATAAAACTAGCTCCCATGTTCTAAGGTCTCTTGAAACATCTGCATTTTGCAATGGAGTGTTTTCTTCACTATAAGCTGGCCAGACATTTTGTTTGCCAAATGCAATAATATTGCAATTTTTAGCATTTAGTTTCATCCCATTTTACATGTGTAAGCGCAGTTTATAACTGTTGCATATTAGAAGGGCATTTAAGTATAATATCACCCATCCAGAGTTTTCTTTTTTATTTGGAGGTCAGAAAAGTATGTTCGAAATACCAGGGGACACAGAAGGTGATTTGCTACTGGTTGTTTTCATGCCAGAGGACATGCTTCCCACCCTCACAGCGTAGATCCTGTCATGTAATCAATTTGGTGTCCATTTCACTACACAGTAATCAATCTAGAGTGCATTTAGAGTGAAGATAATAGTGGTATGTGGTGTGGCATCAAATACCTTGGTAAGGTTTATTTATTCACAGGAATCAATTTGGAGTGCATTTAGAGTGTCGATAATACTAGTATGTGGTATAGCATCAAATACCTTGATGAGGTTTATTTACTGACATTTGTTTACCGGAAAAGTCAGACTAGGCACAGGTGCTCTTTTTCAGCAGAAGCCCAGAGAGAAAAACTCCAAGGTAGCAATTTAAAGAAATGAATATTTACAATAACAAATATATAATGCAGTTTTAGTGAATACATAGCATAGCAGTTAGCATAATAAAATTTGTATTGATATTCACAAACATTAATATACAAAAATTGTATTGAGAATTTATAGATAGTACAGTGGTGCATACAATAGGTACAAGTAATTTAACAAATATATTAGAGTAAGATATTAGAGGATATAAGCAAATTTAAGTTTTAATAGAGAAGTAGCGATGGAGAATATTTTGCTTGTGCTACTTATAAGTAGGTATAGTAGTTTAAATACCACAATAAAGTGAAGCATTAGATGGGAATAAGAAGATTAAGTTATTTAGTTATTTAAAGAGAGGTCTAATAAGCTGAAAGAAGGATGTTAGGTGAAGTTATGCCCCAGATGAGGAGCAGGGACAAAGCCACGAGGCAGACAGGAAGACGTTTAATAACGGTTTGAAAAGATGAAGGTGTGAGATAGACCTGATTGATATAGGAATTTTATTCCAAGTTATAACTACATTATTGAAATAGAGATTGACCCCAGCAGCCCTTTGTGGTGTGTAGATGGTAAGCAGTTGTTTATCATTTGACCAAAGAGGACAGTTTGTTAGATAGAACTGGAATATGTGGGTAATTGCTATGCAGGCAAATGGGGTGTAGATGATATTGAGGGATAAGATGTGCTGGGTGTAAGACAGGTAGTGAGGAAGTTCAAACCAGTTAAGTGTTTTTAGTGTTAAACAGTTGTGGGTCTGGTAAGGTTTTTTACAAGCAAATCTGGCAACTTTGTTTTACCATTATTCAAATTTAGAACTAAGTGAGGTTTGTAAGTTGGTCATGATAGGGGCTTCATGTAGAAGAGAGAGTAAGAAGTAAGTATTAGCTAGAGTTACCTTGGCAGAGTTTGTAAAGAATTTCTTTATTATGTGAAGAGTATCTAGCTTTTGATGGGTTTTCTTGATGCAGTTGTGAATATGTAAATCAAATTTGAGATTGGATTGCCATCAGATGTCATGCCAAGTAGTTTTGTATGTGAAATAAAATCCGTCATGGCATTATTTAAGGAAGAAATTTTAAAGTAGTTTTTTTTCATGGAAATAAATCAGTACATAATTTAATGCCATCAATTTACAAGTTCAGCCTTATAAAATTAGCTAATGGCTCCATAACAAGAGTGAAAAGCAAAGGAAACAGAGGACACCTTTATTTAGTTCCTTTAAAAATTTGAATGGATTGAGTGGTGTATGTGCCTATCTTAACATAGGCATGACATACTTTATAAAGTCAATTGATAACTTGTATGAAATTACTAGAGAAATTCAGTTCTTCCAAAATAATGAAAAGATAATCCCAATTAACAGAATCAGAAGCATAATTTATATCCAGGTTGAATAGAGTCAAATTATCTTTGGCATTAGCAATAAAATCAATTATGGTTAGTGCTATCTTAATATTATCGTATATATATTCCTATTTAAAATAAATCCTGTTTGATCTTCATCAATCAAAAATGGAAGAAACTTCTTCAGTCTATTAGCATGAATAGACATGAACATTTTGTAGTAAACATTTAAAAGGAAAATTGGCCTATAAGATGGGCATTTCGTAGAGTCTTTATCAGCTTTTAATATGGAAGAGATGAGTATACTTTCATGAGGAAAAAACTTTGTATAATAAGGTCAAAGCTTCTTTAGACATAAATTTTAGGAAAGATTCCATCATTGCCACTGGCCTTATTGCATGTTAAAACACTAATATGAGACTAAATTTCAGACATTGAATTTGGTTTGTCAATTGTTCCAATTTGTATATCTGACAACTTATTTTTTTCTGTTTTTTTAATAAATGATCTAATTACTTCTTTAGGATTCAATAATGTAGATTACTGGTTAATTTTATTAAGTCCATTAGTATATACCCTATTTTCAGGTAAATAAAGCTTTTTAATGTGACTAAGCTTACAAAATCTTTTATTCTTAAATGGTAAGCTACTCAATGACTTTGAATTAACAGAAAAGTTTATAATTTTGAACCTCTAAGTTAATCATTGTCTTATGATTTAAAAATTCTAAATATTTGCTAATTAAAGCATTAGTTTCCTTTATTTTATTGAATTTACTTTTTTTTGATCAAGTAGCTTTAAATTATCAAGTTTCCCCTTGTATCTCACTAATTTCTTTATCCCATTGCCTTTTCTTATTATATACCAGTTAGTAATTCTCCCGTATATGGTCTAAGCATCAATTCAAAACAAATAGCTTTCTGATCTGAGAGGGGACATGAAATTACTTTAACCTTACCCAAACTGTTAATCAGCTCATTTGAAATATATACTCTATCAATTCTAGAATATGTACCATGCCTATGAGAAAAATGAGCAAAAAAAAAAAGAGAATCTGGATCAGAAAAGTCATTAATGTCCCTAAAATGAAATGTGTCAGTAAAATAATTCAAGGCTTTAGTTGAGGCTAAAATTCTTCTTTTACCAGGAGTATTAGAATCTTTGTCTGTCAAAATATAATTAAAATACCCTGCGGGAATAATATTTCCTTTAGATATTTGAACAATCTGGCTTAGATGTTGTTTCAGTGTTAAGCCCAATTCCTGGAATCCAATAAATATTAACTAAGGTATATAATTTCCTATTAAGCACTATTGTAATTGAGCAAAACATGCCTTTGTCGTCCTTATATGTATCAGTAACTTTAGGTATAGGCAAAGAATTATTCCACAATATAGCTACTCCTCTCTTCTTTTGAGAATGGTGAGAACTAGATAACACAGAAAAACATTTAGTATTATGTTTATCTATATCTTCAGTCAAAAGGTGTCTTTCTTGTAAGAAAACAACTTGGGAATTGAATAATTTCAAATATTTGAGTAAACGTCCCCTCTTACAACCATTATTCAAACCATTGATATTAATAGATATACATTTTAAGTATGACATGAAGCATAGTAACAAAGTTTACATATAATATAACCATTAATTTTGATTTCTAAACAGATATAAGTCATCACTCCATCAGCTATGATGTGAATATGAATAAACCTGTGATCAATCATGAGACAGTAATATAAATCAAAATCATATAAGTAGTAAGCACCAAAAAAGAAGAAGAAATAGAAGAAATAGGTAGTAGTGTTGATGTAATGTAAAAATAAATCTAACTGTTCTTGGGGGGCAACCCCATATCAAACTGATATCATCTTGATATCTGTAGTACATTTTGATATAAGGATGGTATAATGACTGAAATACAAACTGTTTCTCCCAGTATGCCATAACTGCATTAGCAAACTCCCTCCCCGCATGCTGAACCCATAGCAACCCCAGTTGATTGAAGATAATATTTACCATCAAATGAGAAAAGTTGGGGAGGCCCCTGGAACAATTAGATTTATTTTTACATTACATCAACACTACTACCTCTTTCTTACACTTCACTTGGGTTGTTGATAGCCAACATATGGACTATTTGGATGTCCACCTTTTTAAAAATGTAAATAATAGTATGTATGCTACTACATTCATAGAAAAAAGATGTATTCCAACTAATTTCTTCATTACAGTAGTTCCCACCCTGAGCACCAAGAGATGAGGATTTTGAGTTGGAATGCAACAACTTGAAAAAGATGCTTTTGAAAAGAGCTTATCCTATAGATTTAATTACTAGGACATATGAAGCAGTAATAATGAAAAGACAGTCTAGACATTTTAAACCTATAGTAGGCTTTACATTGGTTGATGAACATTAGCCTGTTGGCCGATTAAGCCCACCCAATACCACATCATCTGACCTGATTAACAACCTTTTGCAAAGGGAGGACATTAACATCCAGGGAAATGAAGTATCAGCTCTTACTTCTACACATAACATTTCTTTAGACCATCATATGCATAATAGTAATAAGGAACTTTTTTAATATCCCTATAACTACTTATAATGCAGATTCTGACACTTTGAAGTTGATCTTCTGGAAAAACTGGGACATCCTTATGGAAGATGTAGATATCAGGATTTGTGTAGAAGATAGACCTTGTTTAACATACAGGAAAGGTAAGAACTTAAAAGACCTCTTAAAGAGTGGACACCGGCCAGTTAGTCATCCACATTTGGGCACGTTTAAGTGTGGTTCCTGCCACTGGTGCCATAAAGTTAAAATGGGTGATTCTGAAATTAATGCTGTAGAGTACAAAATTAAAGGCAAATACAATTGTTTTTCCAAAATACTCATATATGTGGCTATATGTGATCTATGCCCTGTGTTTTACATAGGTAAAAATGAGAGGTAATTTAGCCACAGAATATACAAACATATGTATGCTATTAGGAAGAACAATTTAAATAATGCCTTGGCCAGACACATTAGTACTAATAATGATCATAATTTTTTTTTTATGGTCATAGACCATGTAGTCATGGATAATAAGAGACCATGGGGCCTCCTTTTACAGTTAAAAGAACTGAGATGGCAGATTTTATTGAGAGCGCATAAGTGGCCAGGCATTAATGAAATTACCTCTATTACACCTGTGTTAAAGCTTAAAGCTTTATAAAGAAATAAAATTGAGGAAAAGTGAACAAATGTTAGTTAATAATGAAAGTTCAAATTCCTATTTATTATATGTATGTTTTTTAATTCATTATTATTTTTTCTTGGGATAGAAGGGTTAAACTTTTTTGTGATGCTGTCAGGATTTTTTATCCAATTATGCAAGGGCATGCATTATTTAAACTTTGTATGGTTTTTACTTGGTTGTCTGAGGAAGTTTATATTTTATTAAACAAAAGCACTCACGTTGAACTTTTATTAATAAAGTCTTAAAGTTTTATTTCATTACTTCGTTGTGTCTGGTGTTTAGTTTGGAGAGGCACCAGTCTCTACTTATCCACTTTTCTGCAGTTGGTTTTACTTGTTTGTGGACTGTATAAACATGCTTGGAAGGAGCTAATAATAAGAATAAACATTACAGCTTGTGGTCTCTCAAATAACTAACCAACAGCCAAAAAAAAAAACCCCCACACACAATAGTTATGTAATGTATGATTTTAGTAAATCTAGAAATAAAATATATAATCTTCATATCAGATAAAGCAGTCTGCTGAAGTTAGATATTAAAGACAGGATTTAGTAACATGGCCTTGTGTATAATAACACTACTGTCTTAACTTGTCATAAATGACATACACTACATTGAATATCAAGGGGAAGCATGATGATTTTCTTATATAAGTAAATATGCATAACAAGTCATGTAATTGCTTTAACTTGAATTGTAGTTTTTGTAACCCATCTTAACCATATATAATACTTAAGCAATTACCAAGGTAACTAATAGGTTCATAGGCTGGTACTAGGCTATCGGCCCTAGGGCCTATACAAGCCCAGCCATAACAATTCCCTGGCTATTTCTTCCCAAACCATTTACTTTCCTGGACCCCTGTCTAGCAGGGCGACTGATGTGATCCCCAGGAAGAATTTCCTTTCTCCCATCCAATCGTCAAGGTTCCTTTTGAAGAGGGTCAAAGAGGCACTCTGCTTGACATGTATGGGCAATCTATTCTAGAGTCTGGGGGGTCTCTGGGTCAGGAACCTATCCCTCCAGCATGTTTTGTTTATTGTGATGACAAGGTTTAGACCTCTGGAGCATGTGGCTCTGAGGGATTGGGATTTCTTTAAGTGTAGCACGTCCAACAGCTCTGGGTTTGACATGGCCTTGTATGTTAAGCAGAGATTGCCTCTGAGTAGACAATATGCGACAGAGTATAGCTGGAGTTTTTTAAGATGGTCAGCGTAGGGCATCTGCTTTAGGCCTGTGATTCTTTTAGTGAGGTATTTCTGTGGCCTTTCCAGTTGTTGCAGATGTCTTGAGAGGTACATACCAAATGGGGCATTGTATTCTATAATGGGTCTAATGATGGATGAGTACAGTGGGACAATGACCTCCTTTTTCCTGGATGAAAAGCCCTTAGTGATGAGGTGTGCCACATAGAAGGATTTCCTGACTGTTGTGGCGATGTGGTTATCGAAGGTGAGAGCACTGTCCACCTGTGTCCCTAAGTCTCTTATCACACTTTCGGTGTTTAGTGTACTGTCACCTATATGGTAATTCACAGGTACATGTTTTTTCCCAAAAGGGATAACTATACATTTCTTGGCATTGAGCTTAAGCCCATGGCTCTGGCACCAAGCATCTGTTTCTGTAAGGCTCTTTTGTAGAGTATCCACATAATTTGGGGATTCAATAATGGCTCCCAGTTTGCAGTCATCTGCGAACTTTGTTAGCCAAAGTCCTTTAGTGGTGGCCTGTACTCCAGAGAAGTAGATGCCAAACAAGAGCAGTCCCAGGACTGAACCCTGAGGTACTCCACTTGTCACTTGTCTGGAGCTGGATTTGGAGTCGGCTACTTTTACAGTGTGGGTTCTATCAGTAAGCCAGTTAGCAACCCATTGGGTGACGTAGGGATTAATGCCCAGCTTAGTAAGTTTATCTATGATTCCAGAATGGGGGATGGTGTCAAAGGCCTTGGCAAGGTCTAGATAGGCTGTGTGAACCACCTTTCCCTTGTCCATGGCTCTGGAGACTGATTCGAAGAAGTCAATCAGGTTCAGGAGACAAGATCGACCCTTCACGAACCCAAACTGGGTGGGGTCCAGTGTTTGAAGGTTGCCAATGTCTTTGTTTATAAGTTCCATGATAATAAACTCCATGGCCTTGCAGATAAGGCTCATCAGACTGATGGGATGGTAGTTTCCGGGATTCAAGGTGGATCCCCCCTTGTGGAGTGGGATAACTGTAGCTCTGCACCACTCAGTAGGCACGAAACCTGAGGTGAGGCTATGATTAAACATGACACTTAGGTGAGGTGCCAGTTCATATTGTAGTTCATGTAGTACACAGCCCGGGATGTCATCTGGTCCCATAGATGCTGTATTTTTAGCTTTGGAGAGTGCATTTTTTACCTGTGTGGCCATTATTACCAGAATTTGGCAATCTTCCGGTGTTGAGATGGGCCATTTAGGGGGTGAGAGGGGGTGAAGTTGGCACTGAATTGATCAGCCAGGATATTGGCAATATCCTTGGGATCAGTATATTTAATGCCATTCTATTTTAGCTCAGAGCAGATCTGAGCATTGACATTTAAATTCTTGACATAGTTATAGAATGCCTTGTGGTTGTCTTTGGAATCTTTGACAATTTTATTTTCGTAACTAGCTTTGGAGGATTTTATGAGGGATCTCAGTTTCTTACTGAGGCTAGTAAGGGAGTTTTTTGCATCCTGGGATTTTCCTCTTTTCTGCAACAGTTTCTTCCTTTTGTTGTAAAGTTTGTTTATGGCAGGGGACCACCAGATTGGCTTCCTTTTTTTGGATGAGAGCATCTTGGTTCTATTTGGGATGGCACGATTCATGAATGAGTGGATGTGCTCATACAGTGCCTTAGTGTAGGATTCAGCAGTTGAACTTTCAGTTTCCGTCTGCATGGGTGTCATGAAGTCTGTCACTTCTGATTTGATTAGCATAAAGATGGCTTTGGAGAAGTTTTTTATGGAGGTTTCCTTACTGGGGGGTGGGGGTGGGATGTGGATGTTAAGGGTGATTAGCTTATGGTCAGACCTGACTAACGAGGGGGTGACCATAGGTGTGGAGCATCGATTTCCCATGTTGGTAATGACCAGGTCTAGGATATTGGAGCCCCTGGTGGAACTATGGATTAGTTGATCCAGGGCATTGGAATTTATGCATTCCAAGAACCGTTGGGCAAAGGTGTTGGTACAAGAGTAGTTTTCCCAGTTAATGGCAGGGTAGTTAAAATCACCCAGTATTAGGGTGTTTGGTTCTATCTTAATATTTTCCAGTGTGTTTAGAAAGGTGTAGTGAGAATCTTGGGGCATGGTGGGGGATCTGTAGCAAGCTACAATTTGGATTGCAGTCTTACCTAGTGTTAGTTGCACCTGGAGAATTTCAGATGCATTGTGTTGGGCAACTAGCCTGGTGGTATGAATATCCTTGGTGAATATTGACACTCCTCCACCTTTAGTGTTTTGGTCCTGGTTTGGTGGCCGAAAAGTGTGGTAAGAGTTGTAGCCTGGTATTGCAGGGGTGCTTTCTGGAGCCTTGAACCAGGTCTCAGTTACTGCACAGATATCGATGTTCTCCATTTTTAGGAGTGCCTCAAGAGATTGCATTTTGAGGTTTAGACTACTAGCATTGAGTAGCATTACCTTCAGATTTTGCATGCTTGTACCTGTTATGGTGGTGGTTTTGTCCTTTGAACTTTGCCTAAAAAAGGCACTATAGGGGTGGCAAGAGCCTTAGCCAGTAACCTGAATCCAAGGGGCGACAGGTGCAGACCATCTCTGGTAAAGCATCGTGGTCTGTCGATCATGTCATCCCAGGCAGACAGATACTGGATCCCCTTTGAATGACACCAGATGTTAATAATGTTTTATACACGACATCAAATTGACAAAGTTCTTCAAGAGAAACAATAGAAGCCTGAACTTGAAATGCCACAGAATGTAACAATCATATTCTGAACAAATAGTATTAAATTGACATAAGACAGTTTAATAACATGGGCTTGTGTATAATAACACTACTGTTTTAACTTGTCATAAATGACTTACACTATATTGAACATCAAGGGGAAGCATCATGATTTTCTCATATAAATAAATGTGCATAACAAGTCATATAATTGCTTTAATTAGAATTGTGGTTTTGTAATACATCTTGGTCATACATAATACTTAAGCTGTTACCAAGTTAACTAATGTTTTATACATAACATCAAACTGATAAAGTTGTTCAAGAGAAACAATCAAAGCCTGAACTAGGAATGTCACAGAATGTAACAATCACATTCTGAACAAATAGTATTAAATTGACAATAATCACTCAGTTTAACCTTTGTTGATTATGCAAAATATAATGTTGCCATTTAAATCTAAAAAACTTTCAGTATATGCCATAAAATGGCAATTTATGAATATGGAAAGGGAACTTGTAATCATTAATCACAATAAGTGAATTTGTTGTTTTTAACCTATAATTTCACTCATTTATAATAGGAAATGACAGATATGAAAATCTTCCAATTTCAGGAACTATTAAAAAACACTTGGATTTCATTTCCAATAATTATAAAGGCAACATAATATTAGGAGGAGATTTTAACTCTATATTTGATATTTCTGAAACTACAAATAAAAGACTGCTGCATACATCTGCTGTATCAAAAGCTTTAAGCAAGTGGGTAGAATCATTTCATCCTGTAGATACTTTCAGATTTAAAGAACATAAATCTTTATTGCTTTCCCACCAAGATCACAGATTTAGTACCCAAACTAGAATAGATAAAATATTTGCTGCCCATGACTTACACTCTAAAATTATTAATTTCGCAATCACTCACTGCCTCTTTTCAGACCACAATTCATTGATACTAAAACTTCAAAATGGGTACAAACCATTAATCTTTAACTCCAGAATTCCAGCATATATAACTAAGATTAAAGAGTTCAAACCCTGGTTATTATCTGAATTCCAGTTATTCTTAGATATTAATTACACCACAGAGATAAATAAAATAATGACATGGGACTTATTAAAAGCTTACATATATGGTAAAACCCTAACTTGGCATAAAAAAAAATCGAAGAACAGGATTCTGAATTATTAGATCTACAGTCCAAACATTTGTCAGTAAAAGCTGAAAAAAATAAAAATCATTTGGAGATGAAAAAGAAACTAGAAGTATTAAACAATAAATACAATGAAATTCTAACACATAAAACTAGTTTAGCTTTAGAAAAACTAAAAATTAATACCTTGGCCACTTCTCCCAAATATCTACATAATTTATCCACAAGAATCAAAATACAATCAAAAGCTAATAACATTAAAAGTATCTTCCATGAAAAGAAAGGGAAACATGTCTCAGATATAGGTGACATTCTTGATGCCTATAGAAATCACTATATGGAACATTTCCCAAAAGAAAATATACATATCGCTCAATTAAATCTAAATGAAAAATGTTCTAATATAAAAAAATACCAGACAAATTAAAACTAGATCTGCAAGCACCCATATCCTACAAAAAAATTACAGATACAATAAAAGAGGGTAAAAATAATAACGCTCCAGGTATAGACAGCATAATTATGGAAATATATAAACTTTTCCCTTCAAAGATACTATCCCTCTTCCATAAAAGTCTATTAGAAATTCAGTCACAAGCTTTAATACCACCCTTTTGGAGATATTCCTTAATCACACCAATCCTAAAGGAAAACAAATCCCCAAACCTCTGCACCTCATATAGACCTATATCAGTATTAAATAATGACTATAAGATATATATGACAATATTAACTAACAGAATGAAAATACCACTATCCAAAACAATAAATAATGATCAAACTGGATTTATATCACATTATAGGAAAACTAGAATCTACCTTAAAATATCTAGGAATTGAGTTATGCAAGGATAATAATGAATTAGTCTCAAAAAAAAATATTATCAATACAATTAAAATCTCTGTGGAAAAGTGGAACAAAATAATATTAACATTTAAAGATAGACTATAGTTAATAAAAATGGTTTTACTACCCAAGATTCTATATATAGCTTTGGCAATACAACTGTTACCAGAAAGGAATATACTCAAAGAAATTAACTCATGCCTAATAAAAATGTTTATGGTTTCCCAAAAGAAACAGAATAGCTTTAATACATCATATCGGACCATGGAAACAGGGAGGATTAAACTTTCCTGATATATAAACATATATAAAAGCATCAATATCTAAAACAATCTCAGATTGGATAAGTCCAAATTATTCTACAAATTGGAAAGAATTACTAACTGTAAAATCAATAAATTAATTTGATTTACAAAAAAAATTTCAAATAACAGATAAAAACAATTTGCCATGGCACATATTATGTATTACTATGCAATATAACATAATTAAGCCCACTAAAATTCGTATGATTAATTATTACATTGATTCATTTAGGAAAATTATTAATGCAAATATAGATTTAAAAATCTGGTTTGATCTTTTAACACCATTCATAGTTACAAAGAGCTATCCACATAAAATATACAGAGAAACAATTAATTCCTGGGAACAGAAAGGATTTGTTTGTTGGTTTCAATGTATCAAAGAACTAAAAGTTCTGGCTATGCAAACAATAGAAACAACATACAAAATTCCACAACAAGATTGGCTAACTATGCAATGCATTCTGACGTATTCTCAGAATCATTCATAATTCTTCAGTTAAAGACATACGTAAACTTATGAAATACATATATGAAATCATATATAATGATTTTGACATGGGAAATAATATTTCGAAATTTTACAAGATATTAATAAATTATAAAACAACACCCAAATCCTCATATTGGAATTATATAACAAAAGGGTACTCATTACAGCTAACTGAAGAAATTAAATCAAATATTTTATTATCAATAAAACATACATCCTTTTAATTGGAAATGCTTGCACAGAGCATTCTTAACTCTAGATAGAATTACTAAAAGTAATTCTTCCACAAAGGGAATATGTTGGAGGTGTGAGCAAATACACAATGCAGATTAGAATCATATTTTTTTCGACTGTGTTAAAATTAAGCCATTTTGGAATGGTATTAAAAACATTTTACAAGCTTTATTTAATGAATCATTTAACTTATCTAAAGCACTAGTGTTATTAAATGTGTATGAAGGTCCTCATTTGAATGAGTCAGATATGTATCTAGTATGGACAATACTTGCAATCTCAAAGAAGTGTATAACAAAAAGATGGAATACAAACACAATACCAACTTTGGAAGACTTCTACAGCCTACTGAAGACCACAGCATTGTTGGAAATTAAAATTAAAGAATTAAGGATTCATCCTAAGCCATTTATTAACAATCCATGGGAAAAAGTCGTATAATTGATTGACACTTTACAATAACTGAACAGATACACTCTGATAACTGGATTGTTATACCTATAAAGTAATTGTATATATTGGGCTCTGTTAAAGTGTCAGGCTGATGTAAATAGCGTACACAGTTATTAAGATGTTATATACAAATACTATGGATTTTTGGAATTTATTCAACTGTATTTGAAAAATAAAAAAATGTTTGAGGAAAAAAATGGATGATATTGTCAGTAATTTTAATTGGTGACTTAGCCCAAGCAGTTTTAAGGACCAGTTCTTTATCTGGGGACGAAAAGAATCTTACTATTCCTGATTTAGAGGGAGTGTTATTCTTAGATGGAGATGTAGCTAGGCATTTATGTGCACTTTCAATTCCATATGATAAAGCCTCTGGAAGGTCTAAGACATTAGGTAACCAAGAGATCAGGAAGTGCACCATATTATTACCGTTGATGTTGTCTGGAAGTCCAAAGATATGTATATTATTTCTACAGGACCTGTTTTCCACATCATCTAGTTTATTCAGCAACAAAGTATTCTGCTTCTGCAAAACTTCAATATTATTTTCTCCTTCACTTAATCTTCCATCTATGTCATTGAGTAATTGTTCAATACCTGAAATCTGGGGTTTCTGCAGCTGTAAGTCCGCATGAATCTGTTCCATCTGTTTTGAAAACTTATTCTTAAAATCATCCAATTTAGTGTCCATTCTATCTAGTTTCGGTGACAATTCCAGTATATTAGCTAGAAGAGACTGAAACTCTTTCTGAATAAGGAATCCTGAGAATTAGCCTTGAAGAAACTCATCTTTTAGTCAGGGTGATGAATAGAATTTATCAAGTAATTGTTTGACAGGAACATTTCAGATAATTAATAAAATTTTTTGATACAATCCTAGATGGCACTTAGAAGTATCAGAGTTTGTACAAATGACCCAATTAGGATTGCTTAGAAATAAAAAGTCCTGTCAGAAATGTTAAAAGTGGCAGAGCTAAAGAAAACTGCTGCTAACCAGAGCTCATTTTGGCCATGCCCCAACAAGTGTTCTTTTTGGTGATAGACCGTTTGAGATCCTTAGACATATGTGGGTTTTGTATAGATGGCTCTGAGGTGAAATGTGCACTGAATTTGTTTGTTAACATATTTGTCATTTCCACTGGATCAGAGTATGTAGTGCTATGATGAGGAATATCAGAGGACTGTTGGACATCCTATTGTAACTTCCTGATATAAGTAATGAAGGATTTATAATTATCCTTACCTTCTAATGCCAGTCTGAGTTCATGGAAGCCTTTGCTTTCCTGATGATAATATTTTCAGTACCATGGATAACATTTCCATGTTGACCTTGATTTATTGGTCTTTAGTTTTGATATATATTCTAATAAACTTTTTTTCTTTTATTGTAATATTTATTTATACATATGGACCAGCAGACTGAATTGTTGTTATCCTTCTCATTTAGTTTCGCTTTCTTAACGAATGACAAATTTATACAGTCTTCTAGGTAAGCCTGGAATTTATTTGCATAAATACTAGCTGAGTCCACATTCTGGGATTACAATTCTACTCTGAGACTTCATCATTGAATAGTAGGAAGTCTGTATGTCTGTATGCTTGAAATCTGTGTTATTTACAACTGTTGGTTTATTATTATTAATAATGGGATTTTGAATGAAAAGGTTAACAATTTGTAGTGAGACTTGAATGAGAGTGATATACCCATGGAATAGTGCTTATCAATCCTACATTTGCAAGAACCAGGTCAAGGATATTTTGTTCTCTAGTGGGCTCTTTGACTATTTGATCCAAGGAATTCTTGTCTATGAAATTTTGAAATTTCGGGGCACAGCCTACATTTGAGGTTTTGGGCTTTCAGATTATCAATGGGTAGCTAAAGTCTTCCAGAATTATGTAATTTTGGGGTAATTGAAGTTCATTTGATGTATTTAAGAAATTGACGTGGTCTTCAGTGGTATAGGAATGATTGCAGGAAAAATAATTTATTACAAAGTACATAAATTATAATAATAAATTACGGTACTTACATATTATCGCAATCACATTCAGAGCAGGATAAGTGGCTCATTTCAATCGTTTCTTGTTTCGATATATGTTATATGTAGTTCACCAAGATTTTGATAACAAGTTCAGATATAAATGTGACAAAGTAGTTGTTTTTTTTCCAGAAAAGTAAACCAAGGATGACCTGTCATACCTTTCAAGTGTCCGTGATATTGCATTTCATTAGTGCTCTTCGCAGAATGTATGCTGAAACAAAATCTGTAGTTTGGCTCACTTTCAAAGTGAAGTACATTCACATTTACAACTCATCCCTTGAATTTAACTGCAGAAATATCACTGAAACCCCTCCAGCGATGTGAGCCCCTTTTAGGAACAGCCTCTCGGGTATTTTTCGCATATGTAGGAATGCATTCAGCATGACCTTTCGACCTGTGTGTCCCCATGAAAATGCCCCCAAACATCCATACAAGAAGCATTGTAACTAGAAACCATTTTACTGTTTTTCTTTTAACATTTGTAGTGAAATTTGCAATAAAATACATTTAGGTTCACAGGTTCGTAGGTAGGTACTAGGCTATTGGCCCTGGGGCCTATATAAGCCTAGCCAAAAAAGTTCCCTGGCTTTTGCCACCCAAGAAAGTTATTTTCCTGCACCCCTGTCTAGCAGAGCCACAGAAGTGATCCCTGGGGTGAATTTCCTATTTCCCATCCAATTGTCGAGATTTTTCTTAAAGAGGGCTAATGAGGAGCTTTGTTTGACATGAATGGGTAGTCTGTTCTAAGCATGGGAATTCTCTGGGACAGGAATCTATCTCTCCAGCATATTCTGTTTATTGTGGTGACAAGGTTTAGGTCCCTGGAGTGTGTGGCTTGGAGGGATTGGGATTTCTTTAAGTGTAGCATGTCCAACAAATCTGGGACTGACATAGCTTTGTATGTTAGGTAGAGGTCACCTCTGAGTAGGCTTTAAGCAACGGAGTAGAGCTGGAGTTTTTTGAGATGGCCCATGTATGGCATCTGTTTGAGGCTAGTAATCCTCTTAGTGAGGTATTTCTGTGGCCTTTCTAGTTGCTGTAGATGTCTTGTTAGGTACATGCCAAATGGGGCATTGTACTCTATAATAGGTCTGCTGAGGGATGAGTAGAGAGTAACAATGACCTGTTTTTTTTCTGGAGGTGAACCCCTTTGTGAAGAGGTGTGCCACATAGAAGGATTTTCTGACTACTGTGACAATGTGATTATCAAAGGAGAGACTACTGTCTACCTGTGCCCCAAGGTCTCTTATCACACTTTCAATGTTTAGTAGGCTACTGCCTATGTGATAGTTCATGGGTACAGTGTTTTTTCCAAAGGGGATGACAATGCACTTCTTGGCATTGAGCTTGAGGCCATGACTTTGACACCAAGCATCAGTCTCAGTGAGGCCCCTTTGTAGAATGTCCACATCATTAGGCAATTCTATTATGGCACCTAGTTTGCAGTCATCTGCAAACTTCATTAGCCAAAGATCTGCTGTATTAACCTGGACTTCTGAGAAAGTAGATGCCAAACAGGAGAGGACCTAGGACTGAGCCTTGTGGTACTCCACTTGTCACTGGTCTGAAGTTGGATTTGGAGTTGGCTACTTTCACTGTGTGGGTTCTGTCAGTGAGCTAGTTGGTCACCCATCTTGTGACATATGGATTTGTGCCCAGTCTAGTGAGTTTATCTATAATTCCAGAGTGGGAGATGGAGTTGAAAGCCTTGGCAAGGTCAAGATAGTACCTTCATCCACGGCTCTGGTGACGGCTTCAAAGAAGTCAATCAGGTTTAGGAGACATGACCTACCTTTTACAAACCCAAACTGAGTGGGGTCCAAAGTTTGGAGGTTACCTCTGTCCTTGTTTATAAGCTCCAAGATGATACATTCCATGGCCTTGCAGACCAGGCTCATCAGGCTAATGGGTGGTAGTTCCTGGGGTCTGTGGTGGTGCCCCCTTTGTGGAGTGGGATAACCGTTGCGGTGCACCATTCAGTAGGCACAAAGCCTGAAGTGAGGCTATGATTGAACATGGTACTTAGGTGGGGTGCCATTTTGTTCTGTAGTTCATGCAGAATGCAGCCTGGGATGTTGTCAGGTCCCATGGATCTTGTGTTCTTGGCTTTGGAGAGTGCGGTCTTTATTTATGCAGCCATGATTACAGGGGCTTTGCATTCTTCCGGTATAGTGATGGTCCCTTTGGTGGGTGAGGGGGGGTGAAGTTTGCACTGAACCTATCTCCCAGGATGTTGGAAATATCAGTTGATTCTGTATATCTAGTGCCATTGTGCTGTAGCTCAGAGCAAATCTGAGTGTCTCCATTGAGACATAGCTCTAGAATGCTTTATTGTTGTCTTTAGAATCAGTGGCGATTTTATTTTCATAACTAGCTTTGGAGGAGTTTATGAGGGATCTCAGCTTCTTACTGAGGCTGACCAGGGAGTTATTGCAATCAGGGGATTTTACTCTTTTTTGCAACAGCTTCTTCCTTTGGCTGTAGAGTTTGTTTATGGCAGGGGACCACCAAATTGGCTTCCTTTTTTGGAGGATAGCATCTTGGTTCTGTTGGGGATGGCACGATCCATGCACTCGTGTATGTGCTTATACAGTGCATTTGTATAGGATTCAGCAGTTGTACCTCTATTTTCCATCTGTATGGGTGTTGTGAAGCTTGCCACTTCTGTCTTAAAAAGCATGAAGTTGGCTTTGGAGAAGTTTTTTACGGTGGTTCCCTTAATGGGGGATGGGGGCAGGATATTCATGTCTAGGGTGATTAGGTTGTGGTCAGATCTGATCAGCGAGGAGTTAACTTCTGGCATGGAACATCGGTTGCCCATATTGGTAATGACCAGATCCAGGATATTGCTACATCTGGTGGGGGGATGGACAAGCTGATCCAGGGCATTGGAATTTATGAATTCCAGAAAGCATTGAGCAAATGAGTTAGTACATGAGTAGTTTTCCCAGTTGATGGTGGGATAGTTGAAATCACCCATTATTAGGGTATTGGGCTGTATATTACCCAGTATATCAAAAAACATGGAGTGGGCATCCTGGGGCATGGTGGAGGATCTGTAACAAGCTACAACCTGGATTGCAGTCTTGCCCAGTGTTAGTTGCACTTGGATAATTTCAGCTGCATTATGTTGAGCAACTAGCCTGGAGGTGTGAATATACTTAATGAATATGGACACACCTCCTCCTTTAGTGTTTCAGTCCAGGTTAGGTGGTTGAAAGGTGTGGTATGAGTTATAGCCTGGTAATGCAGGGGTGCTCTCTGGAGCCTTGAACCGAGTCTCCGTCACTGCACATGATGTCAATGTTCTCCATTTTAAGAAGTGCCTCATGTGAGTGCATTTTGAGGTTTATACTTCTAGTATTGACTAGCATTACCCTCAGATTGTGCTTGCTTATATCTGCTATGGGGGTGAGTTTATCATTGCACCTTGCCTAAAAAAAGGTATTATAGGGGTGGCAAGAGCCTTAGCCAGTATCCGGAATCGCAAGGGAGACAGGTGCCGGCCATCTCTGGCAAAGCTTTGTGGTCTGTCGATCATGTCGCCCCAGGCAGAAAGACAGTGGATCCCCTTATAGGTTCATAGGTTCATAGGTAGGTACTAGGCTATTGGCCCAAGGGCCTAAGTAAGCCTAGCCAAAAAGGTTCCTTGGCTTACGCCACCCAAGAAAGTTAATTTCCTGTGCCCCTGTTGAGCAGAGCCACAGAAGTGATCCCTGGGGTGTATTTCCTATTTCCCATCCATTTATCAAGATTTTTCTTGAAGAGTGCTAATGAGGAACTTTGATTGACATTGATGGGTAGCTTGTTCCAGAGTATGGGAAGTCTCTGGTACAGGAATCCATCCCTCCAGCATATCCAGTTTATTGTGGTGACAAGGTTTAGGTCCCTATAGTGTGTAGCTCAGAGGGATTGGGATTTCTTTAGGTGTAGCATGTCCAACAGCTCTGAACTTGACATAGCTTTATATGTTAGGCAGAGATCTCCTCGGAGTAGACAATATGCTACAGAGTAAAGCTGGAGTTTTTTGAGATGGTCAGTGTAGGGCATCTGTTTGAGGCCAGTAATTCTCTTTGTGAGGTACTTCTGTGGCCTTTCCAGCTGCTGCAGATGTCTTGTGAGGTACATTCCAAAAGGAGTGTTGTACTCTATAATGGGTCTAATGAATGCCGAGTAGAGGGGAATAATGACCTCTTTTTTCCTGGCTGAGAACCCTTTTGTGATGAGGTGTGCCACTTAGAAGGACTTCCTGACTACTGTGGAGATGTGATTATCAAAGGAGAGAATACTGTCCACCTGTGTCCCAAGGTCTCTTATCACACATTCGGCATTAAGTAGACTGCCATTAATGCGGTAGTTCATTGGTACAGAGTTTTTACCAAAGGGGATGACAATGTACTTTTTGGCATTGAGCTTGAGGCCATGCATCTGACACCAGGCATCTGTCTCAGTAAGACCCTTAGCAAATTGTTAAAGTCAATCATTTTGTCCTTGTATTGTGGTATAATTCTGGATGATGGCAGGATGCTACTCAGGAATAGGGTCATACCTGCCTGGGCTACATGATCTGAGGGCTCCTCCATGTCTCTTTTCATGTAGTTCAGGGAGGTACATCTCAGGTCATTCACACCAACATGGACAATGACAGAGTCATATTTGTACTTGTTGTGTTGTGATCGGAGTGCTTGCATTATGTGGCAGATCCTGGCACCCAATAGGCAGCTGACAGTAACTTTCTCCTTGTTTAGTCTGGTGAGTGGGACAGCAGTGTGCCTGACTACAGAGTCACCTATGACTAGTGTGTTGGGTACGTTGTTTTGCCTTATGGGCTGAGGCTGAGTGGCACACTGATTTTGTGGGCTATGTGTCATTTGGGTAGTGTTGAGGGGTGGTGTTTGCTTGCGTTTCAGCTTTGGAGGTCTCTGTTGTTTGGGCAGATTTTTATTGAGAGCCTCCGCAAATGTAGGTGTGTGTTTTGTGTTACTATGTGTGGGTTTAGGTGGTGTGGGTTTTGATGGACAATGTGCTGAGAGTGATGTGGTGCAAGTGTTACCTTTTCCTCTTGACTGTCTAGTACAGTCTTGGCTGGAGAGAGCTTAACTTCCAGTTTGGCAATATAAGCGCATCTCTCACAGGTAGAGGAGAGGGTTGTCAGTGTACATGAGGCAATTGCTACATTGCCCCAAGATGCCCAGATTCATCAGGTGGATGGGGAAAATACCGGGACCTAACCCTTAGACATGCCTGGATAGGTGCTTATTAAGTTAAGTACTAAAAACTGTTTTCCTCCTAGCAAGTGAGGAATGTTGAGTGCTGCAGTAATTTGTAGATTATTTATTGTTTGCAATGAGTTTTGAACAAGTGCTGAGCACAAGGAAACAGTTTTGAGTGCTACAACTAGAAAACTGGCTAGTTCTAAGGAAAAATTAGAAGAGCAGACTTTCTGGCACTGGGAATGGTTTAACCCTAGTTAAACGGAGCGCAAAACCACGCAAACATGGGTTTTTAAACAGAAAGATGAAAGGAATAGAAATAGCCCAAATGGCCAGTAAAACTACAGATTCTGAGCTGAAACCACTCCTCCAGTGACAGGCTGCTCAAAGCTTACCACTCTCACTGATGAACAGAGAAGCTTCCTTTTATCTTAGTAAGGTCTGGGCAACACAGAAACTACAAAACAGTCCAGAATTCAGCAAAATCTGAAAACCAGAGCCTATTTTTTATTTATTTATTTATTTATTTTACATTTGTTGACCGGGATAGTCTAACTGGATTTATGTCTATTTTCAGTTGAGTCCCGGGGAGATAACCTCCAAGAGATTACTAGACTACTAACATACAGGTACTAGTTGTTATACAGTTAAATACTACAAATTTTAAACAGTTCAGGAATCTTCACAGTTTATACAAAAAACATGTTACAAGCATTAGATAAGATATTTTAGACTTTATGTACAAGCCTTCATTAGTAACTAGAAAGTAATTGTTAAACAAATGCATACTTCAAGTTTCAACAGTTCAGCAATGCTCACAGTTTAAACAATACTTGTTGCCTGCCCTAGGTAGGATGCTTTAGAATTATATGCAGAAGAATTTAACTAGAGATCATTTAAAATACCTATTAGGATAAGATATGTTTTTGCCAAGGATAGGCCTTGATCTAAAATGACACAGATAGAGCAGGAATTAGGTCTTAAGAGAGGGTATTTGTGATATAGTATGAGATTAGTCTGGATTTGTACAGGGACATAACCAATGGGTTTTAAGATAGAGTTTCAGATTGTGTTTAAAAAGTGTAAATGAAGACAGTGATGTAAGCTCATGGGGGAGATGGTTCCAATACTTTCCATCTGCATTTGAGAACAGAGCATCTGCTGCCATGTCATTAGATTTACATGTTGATACAAGTAGTTTATTAGATGAGCGTAACGTTGAAAAGTTCTTATATTGGGTAATGAGACTAGCAAGTATTGGGGTATGAGAACTGTAACATTTCATGTGTTCTTAAACTAAGGAGCTACTTTAGGTAATGCCTATATGTACATTATTTTGTGTGTTTAATGCATAATTTTTTACAATGTTAATGTAAATGCACTAGTAAGAACATTTTTATGTTGTCTTTTATCATACAATATTTATAGATAATTCAATGGAGTTTTATGATTATTCATGATTTTATTCATTATTTTTATTGAGTCAAATTAGTGCAGGAAGTGCAATTATTTGTCACTTCCTGTTAACTGAGTATTTGAACAGACCAGTTTAGCTGTTTTACTTGTCTTCTTCTGAGGAAGCTGTGAGTGGGGTCCACTAAAACAGCGTGTCTTTTGAAAATAAAATACTTTTACGTTAAAGAAGAAACTTGGACTTTGTTTCCTGTGGTTAGTATTGACTATCTGGACATCAGGTTGCCTGTTTCTACACATTTTTACAAGTTTGTTTGCTCATTTTTGACTGTTTGTTAAGTATTGGGGTATTGGTAGGTTGGAAAAGGGTTTTGTGTGCAATGGTGAGTTGTTTAAAGTGAATCTGATTCAGAAGCTCTAACCAGCCTAATTGTTTCAGATTATGGCAGTGATGGGTCCTAAAGGAGGAAGGAGTAGCAAATCTGGCAATGCTATTGTAAGCATTGGCTAGCTTGTTAAGGTTATTTTTTGACAAGTTAGTATATATGAAAGAAGCATAAAGAAGTGTGGAGATAAGGTGGGAATAGGCAATAGTGGTTCTGGCTAGTGGAGAGAGAAAGGGTTTTATCCTATAGAGGGAACCTAGTTTCCTGTTTACAGTTTTTATGGTATTGTTGATATGGGTTTTAAAGTTCAGGTTGTTATCAATGGTTACCCCTAGAAGTTTAGTTGTTGGATCAGGAGATATGAGTGTACCATTACTGGATAAGACTGAAAAGTTCATTGGGAGTGATTTACGGGTAGGAATGAATAGGAGGAGTTTGGTTTTTTTGGGGTTCAAGAGGAGGCAGCATTGTAGAAACCAATTTTCTGTTTTATTGAACGTTGTCTGAGTTAGAGTCTATAGTTGGAATTGAGATTTAGCTGAGCAGATTATTGTCGAATCATCTGTGTATTGTACACAGTTAGTTAAAGGAATAGCTAGGTTGATAAATTGATTGATAAATAATCATTGATTCATTGATAAATATTGAGAAAAGGAGAGGGCCCAATATATAGCCCTGAGGAACACCTAAGGTAACTGGGAGATGGGATGAGAGGTTGTTGTCCCATAGCACTGCCTGCTGTCTATTATCAAGGTAGGACAGGAACCATTTTATAGTCTTTGTGTCCAGAGAGAAGGATTTAGAATATTGAGAAGTAAGTGGTGGTTGACCATGTCAAATGCTTTTGAAAGGTCGATGAAAAGTGCTGAAGAGAGAAGATTGTTATTACAGATTTTATTGATGCTGTCAGTGAAGGATAGGAGTGCAGTTGTTGTACTGTGGAAAAGCCAGAAACCATGTTGAGATTTGGCCAGTAAACTGTTCTGGAGTAGGTGGTCTAGTAACTGTCTGTGGATGCACTTTTCCATTATTTTAGCTAATGGGGAAAGTAGTGCTATGGGACGATAGTTAGAATATTCCCTGGAGTTTCCTCCCTTGTGTAGGGGGATAATGTAGGAGATTTTCCAGATGGTGGGAAGAGTGCTTTCTTGTATGGTTCTGTTTATCAGCAATGATACAGGATAAGCTATGACTTTGGCTGCCTTTTGCAGGTATTCAGCAGGTAGCTAGTCAGCTGAGGGGGTAGTAGGTTTTAGTTTACTTAAGATGTTGCAGATGAGGGAAGTTGGGACAGGTTGCAGGTTTAGAGTTGGGAGAGAGTTAGTAGTATTGGTTGGAAGGGCAGAGCTATCGGCTGTTAGTTGATTAGCAAGTGTTTGGATGGTCTCAGTGAAGAAGGTATTAAAAGCATTAGCAGTTTGCTTTGGATTGTCGGAATTTGATCATATAGGGGCTGGTGTTGCGGATTGGCCTGGTGGAAGTAGTCTCTTTATGCTAGCCCAGAACTTTTGTGGATTATTTTGGTTGGTCTGTTGGAGGTGGAAGTAAATGTTTTTTTTTTATCTTTGAGAATAGCTTTCTTAGTCTCATTTCTTTTTTGCCTGAATTGTTGTTGGTCTACGGGGTTTTTATTTGTTCTCCATGGTGCCCAAACTTTATTTATCTGTTGAATTTTCTGCCTGGTTTTCTTTGTAAGCCATGGGGTGGGTTTAGATTTAATTTTGATGGAATATTTTGGTGCATGGTGGTTAAGGATTGTTAAGAATTTTGAGTTAAAGTAGTTTGTTGCTTCATCAAGTGGGAGGTATTTTATAGGTGACCAATCACATTCTTTTAGTTCAGCTTGGAAGTTATTGGGGTTACATTTTCTGTTGCTTCTTATTGTTTTATATATGGTTGGGTTGTGTGAGCTCAACATTTGCCTGATTATGTAAGTGAGAGAATGGTCACTTACATCATCAGGGAGGGTCCCTACATTATAGAGTTGTTGGTGATTATTCATTAGAATCCAGTCTAGGATGGATTCTTTGCTATTGGGTTTATTAATTCTGGTTGGGGAGTTAGTTGCTTGTGAGAAGCCATTAAGGTTAATATGGGAGGTTGGTGATTCAGTAGAGCAGTCCTTCCAGTCTTTATTAAAGTCTCCAAGAATTATTATCTCTTGGGGAATTTTTGTGGAGAGTTCAACAAGGATACCTTCCAGAGTGGTGATGTTGTTACCAGGGGGCAAGTAGATACATATTATATTTAGGGATTTTCTGGGATTAAGTTGAAGTTTGGTGCTAATAATTTCTGCATTGTTTTCAGAAGAGGAACCAAGATCTAGTATAGATATTTGTAGCCCTTCTTTATAGAGGATAGCAACACCCCCTCCTTTATTTACTTTGCTGTCTTGTCTCAAAATGTTGTACACAGATGGAATAATTTCAACATCTTGTGTGGTGGGTTTTAGCCATGTTTCTGTTAAACAAAGTATATCAAAGGAATGAACATCCAGGAGAGCATGGAGGTAGGCAATTCTATTATTTATGCTGCGAATATTGAGGTGAGCTATATAGAGTGAGTTGGGAGATTTAGATGGGATATTTGCAGTAGTGGGAACATGAATTTGTGGTTCTGTGCTTGTTTTTTACCCTGGTCCTGGGTTAGGATGAATGTTCCCATCTAGTAAGGAGAGGTGTAATAGTTTGTTTAAGGGATTGTGGAGGTAAAAGTAATGGTGAAGAGTTTTTTTTTAGGTTTTAGATAGTTGTATTTGATATGGGTCAGTCTGTGATATTTAGCAGGTAAATAGCTAGGTAACAATGTTATATTTATGTGTTCTGGAGAGTTAATTAGAGGTCTAGTACTTGTTTGTGCATTAGGGAAGTTCAGCTGTAAATATTTTGACTGTTCATATGAGGTTAGCAGGTAGGTTGCTGTTAGAGAAAGTAGGAGAAAGACAATGATTACGAGCCTTAGTTGGATTTGGAAATGTCATGTTTGCATAGTGACTACTAAGCTTACTGGTGTTCTTTAAAGGGGAGGAGTTATACTAGGGGTGATTAGAGAGAGGTGTATGTAGAATGTTAACAAGATGACTATTGTGATTGGAGAGGAAGAGGGTGTGGTGAGGATGTATAAGCTTAGGAGCAGTAGGGGTGTGTGGAAATTGGGGGTAGGGTAGGGGAGCGGAGTGAGCCCTCAGGGCAAATGGAGCGGGTAGAGACAAGAGAGGTAAGGAGCTGAAAAGAACAATCAGTTGAAGCAGGGATTACAGTAGGTAGGCAACCCTAAATACTGGAATAAAGTTAAAAGAGTAGATAATAGAGCTATTTGGAGGGTGTGTGAAAGCTAACCATAAATATAAATAGATGTTATGGGTTACAGTTTAATAGCAAGTCTGTGGATAAACAGTATATAGCAAAGGTGTAGTAGAGGTCAGGAGAAGGCTTCAAGGCCTGGAAGGGACAAGTCTGCCACCTGGTGGCCCAAATTAATTTATTGTAAGCAGGGTAAAAAAGGAGGGAGTTTAGGTTCCTAATGCAAGAAAAGGAGTAGTGGTTCCGAGTGCCTTTAAATGGTGGAAAAAGTAGATTAGACTGGTTACAGAGTGGGGAGGGAGTAAAGCTGCTGGTTTTCCTGGCTAGCGCTTTATAACCAACTAGATCTAATAATAAGTTATAGGCTGTACTGGCTGTGATAGTTTAGACACATACTTTCATGCTCCCTTTACTGAGAAAGTACAGGGATAGGTTGCTTAACTGTGGAGACTGAAGGGAGTTTGGACAGGGTCCTTGTTCTTCAGGTTGTTAGTTTCTGTGTCCTAGAGCAGTGTACTCAGATTGGAGAGCTGGGATTGTTTTAGGATGAAAAGATTATAGAAAGGTGGGAAACAATTAGAGATAGGATTTTTTTTGGTTGTTTTTTTTTTTTCAAAAATTAAAACAGATACAGTAAAACAAACACTTTTAAAACAGAAAAATTGCTATTGCACTTGAGTCTGTAGCCCTCAACAGTTCAACATTTGAAAAACACTTAAAATGATCAGTTAAAGTGCAAACAGTATCAGAATTAAGAAAACAGTTCAAATAAGTTGCAAAGTTAAAAAATTCTCAGAATAGTGC